>NC_066529.1:5289865-5367365 GCF_024679095.1 Eriocheir sinensis | reverse complement strand
TATTTAGTTCATGTTCTTCCTTTACCTTTCGATGTATGGACGGAAAATGGACAGTGGTAAGAGCATGGCACGTATGGTGAGTATGTGATCATCAGATTTATTGCTGGGAGAAAATACAGCAGCACTAGTGACGAATTAGACTGAGTACGAAAATAAATGTAGCTTATTGAAAGTGAACGTGGGAAATTAATGTAGTGAGCATTGTAGACATCATGAGTGAACGTGATTGATTAAAATAGTGAACGGGGAAGATTAAGATAGCATAGTTGAGCACGGTAGATGAGGAGAGTAATCGTAATAGAGTGAAATAGTGAATATGGTAGATTGCTAGTAAGCATGGCAAATTAATATAGTGACCATGGTACATTATGAGTGAACGTGACACGAGACAAAAATAGTGAACGGGGGAAGGTTAAGATAGCACGGTAGATGAGGAGAATAAGCGTATAATAGTGAGATAGTGAATAGTGAGAAAAAAATAGGGAACATAACGCTATCAAAAAGAGAACGTATTGAAGTTAGAAAGTGAACGGAGTGGAGGGAAATTGAGAACGGAGAACAATATGATGGTGAGCGTACAGAACATTATTCGCGTTGATTAGTATTTTTTTCAACCTGTAGGGATGAACATGTGGGTCAAACTTAATTACTTAGCTAGAAAAACAGCGACTGGTTATTTCAGTGAGGGAGGAGGCGATGCGCTGAACGAACCTTTCCACCTGAACCTGTAGGGATAAACATGTAGGTCAAACTTAATTACTTAGCTAGAAAAACAGCGACAGGTTATTTCAGTGAGGGAGGAGGCGATGCGCTGAACGAACCTTTCCACCTGAACCTGTAGGGATAAACATGTAGGTCAAACTTAATTATTTAGCTAGAAAAAAAACACAGCGACAGGTTATTTCAGTGAGGGAGGAGGAGGCGACGCGCTGAACGAACCTTACTTAATATATGTCCACCTGAACCTGCAGGGATAAACATGTAGGTCAAACTTAATTATTTAGCTAGAAAAAAAACACAGCGACAGAGTTATTTCAGTGAGGAGGAGGGAGCTGAACGAACCTTACTGAACCTAATGTACCTAACTTACCTAACCTAACCTACTGAACCTAATGTACCTAACTTACCTAACCTAACCTACTGAACCTAATGTACCTAACTTACCTAACCTAACCTACCTTACTGAACCTAATGTACCTAACTTACCTAACCTAACCTAACTTACTGAACCTAATGTACCTAACTTACCTAACCTAACCTAACCTACTGAACCTAATGTACCTAACTTACTGAACCTAATGTACCTAACTTGCCTAAGGGACGGAACCGAGGCAAGGGAGAGGAGAGGGAGGGAGGGAGGGAGCAGCACGGGGAGGGGTAGAGAGGAGGTGGCGGGCAAGGGGGTTAAGAGAGTATATTGGCCTGTTACCTCTTACTAATCCCCCCTACAGCGCTGGCCGCTTTGTTCACGCGGCTTTTGTCATCAGGATTGCTTTTATTTTTTTGGGGGGTTGTTGTTGTTGTTGTTGATGTTGTGTGAAAATTCTTCCTCCTTTGTCTTTCTCCTTCCCTCCTTCCTCCTTACCAATCACACCTTGTCATCCTTTTATAATAATCTCCATTTCTCCTTTCCTCCTCCCCCTCCTTCTTATCTTCCTTCCTTTCTCTCCTTCTGTGTGTGTGTCTGTGTGTGTGTGTGTGTGTGTGTGTGTGTGTGTGTGTGTGTGTGTGTGTGTGTGTGTGTATGTGTGTGTCTGTGTGTGTGTAACAATACGCCTGCTAGATTATACTTTTTAGAATAGCTACCAGACTCATCTTAACCCAATCCCTCCTATGATAAAAAATAACCAAGTAACGCTTAATTTTTCTGCCTCCATTACAAGCCTTCACGTATATAGAGCAAAGAGGCTTCACCAGTCACTAAGTTCAAGTCCAACACCGTCATGGGCTCACCGCCGCCGCCGTGCCGGCTCCATACCGGCCTGACCCAGTGTTACCCCCATGACGCCCGAGCCCCCGTTAACCTCTGCCTTTCATCAGCCTGTGACCCGCTGTCTTCCTTACATTCAACGGCCAATGCCAACAGGACTTTTTTTCCCCTTGTTAAATGCCTCCGTGACCCCTACTGTCGCTGCCCTCATAACCTCTGCCTTGCTTCGGCGCGTGACCTGCAATACGACCGTCAACCTGCAATACTACCGTCAACCGTCAACCTGCAATACTACCGTCAACCGTCAACCTGCAATACTACCGTCAACCGTCAACCTGCAATACGACCGTCAACCTGCAATACTACCGTCAACCGTCAACCTGCAATACTACCGTCAACCGTCAACCGTCAACCGTCAACCTGCAATACTACCGTCAACCGTCAACCGTCAACCTGCAATACTACCGTCAACCGTCAACCTGCAATACTACCGTCAACCGTCAACCTGCAATACTACCGTCAACCGTCAACCTGCAATACTACCGTCAACCGTCAACCTGCAATACTACCGTCAACCGTCAACCTGCAATACTACCGTCAACCGTCAACCTGCAATACTACCGTCAACCGTCAACCGTCAACCTGCAATACTACCGTCAACCGTCAACCTGCAATACTACCGTCAACCGTCAACCTGCAATACTACCGTCAACCGTCAACCTGCAATACTACCGTCAACCGTCAACCTGCAATACTACCGTCAACCGTCAACCTGCAATACTACCGTCAACCGTCAACCTGCAATACTACCGTCATCCTCGCAGTCAGTCAGCAAGCACCACACACTAACATTCTCCTCTATGTTTATCTATACCAAAGATCAGAGTTTTTTTATATCATTGTTTATCATTATGTTTTGAAGCCCGAAATATCAGAGGGCGTCGTTTTCTCATTTTATCTTTTTATTTTTATTTTTTTTTCGTCGCCTCCAAAGATCAAAGGATGTTTTTTAAATAGGACTTGAGAAAATGACTTGCCGGTGTGTTGTGTCACTCGAAGGAGGTGTCTGGTCTTCATTAAGCGGACTTTCACTAAGATCTACGTAAGTGTGTTAGTCCGATCATAGCGTCGCGTTTATATTTGCTTTGTTTTTTCCTCCTCGTTGTTTGTTTTTGTGGCTTATGTTAATGATGTGCAACCGTTGCTTTTTTGTGGCGTATGCTAATATTATGCAGCTCACAGAATGCTTCATCTTATTGCTTATTTTTCCCTCCTCACGTCTCCTCACGTCTCCTCCTTTCCTCTTCTCCTTCCCTTCCTTTGACCTCACCCCTCTCCTTCCGTCTCCCCCCGTCTACTTCTCTTATCTTCATTCTTCACTTACATTCCCTTCCCTTCCTTTCCCTTCCCTTCCTCTTCCTTCCCTTCCTTTCCCTTCCCTTTCCTTCCTTTTCCTTCCCTTTCCTTCCCTTTCCTTCCTTTTCCTTCCCTTTCCTTCCTTTTCCTTCCCTTCCCTTCCCTTTCCTTCCCGTCCCTTTCCTTTCTTTTCCTTCCCTTCCTTTCCCTTACCTTTCCTTCCTTTTCCTTCCCTTTCCTTCCTTTTCCGTTCTTTCCCTTCCCTCCCCTTCCCTTCCTTTCCCATCCCTTCCCTTCCCTTCCCTTCCCTTTCCTTTCCTTCCCTTCCCTTCCCGTTCCTTCCCTTCCCTTCCCATCCCTTCCCTTCCCTTCCCTTTCCTTTCCTTCCCATTCCTTCCCTTCCCTTTCCTTTCCTTCCCTTCCCTTCCCTTTCCTTCCCATCCCTTCCCTTCCTTTCCCTGCAAGTCCCTTCCTTTCCTTCCCTTCTTTTCCCTTCCCTTCCTGTGCCATCCCTACCCTTCCCTTCCCCTCTCTTTACTCTCTTTTATATCTTATGTTATCTTCTCCTTCTCTTTCCTTTCATCTCTTCTTAAAATTTATCGTTTCTTATCTTCGCTCATCTTTTTTCCCTCCCCTTCTCTTAACAAGCATTATTTTATTTCCTTCCGTTATTTTTCTTTCTTGGTCTCAGTTTTTCGTTATATTTATAGGTGAATATATTTCCTTTTTCCTCTTAGATATCGGATACACATTATCCTTTATATTCTTTAACCTTTTTAGCCATCGACTGTTCCCTCTTTTCCCCACGACGGTTTCCTTTCATCATTCAATTTTATCTCCAACCCTTTTTCCCTTTTCGTTTTTATCACAGTATCATCTTTGAATTTCCATCTTCCTCATCTTCCTCTTTCTCCTTTTTCTATTGACCTTTCGGGGAAGTATTGCGTCCAACCTGTTCCTCCCGTCCCTTTCATCCGCCTCTATCCTCGTCCGCTCGCCTCTATTCCTCTTTCGCTTTTGGTATACCCGAATTTAATGTTTTGTCCGCATCTTCTCATTTATCTTCCTTTTAAGGTCCTCTTTTCACTCCTTGTCTTCGTCGTTTTTGTCATTCTCCTCCTCCTCCTCCTCCTTCTTCTCCTCCTCCACTTCCACTTACCCTTTTCTCCTCCTCCATCCTCTCTTTACCAGCCTCCTTCATTTCCTCCTAGTCCTCTCCTCCACCACCTAACGCTCTTCTTCCTCCACCCACTCCTTACCCTCCTCCTCCTCATCATCATCATCATTATCCTCATCCTCTCCACCTTCTCCATCTTCCTTACCTCTGCCACGACGCTCCACTCCTCATGTTGAAGGGAAAACACATATCCAAGAACGCAGCTCCGAGTCCCTTTGCGGTGCGTCTGCGGGTCTTTGTACATGAGGCAGCGGGAGTAGCCAGTCGCCATGTGTTCCTCCGGGCCCGGCGAGTCCTGGGTGTACGTGGGTGCCCTGCTGATTAGGACGGTGGGCAGGGCGTCCTTCTCCTTCCACCCCTCCGGCAGCTGTGCGGGAAGGAGGAGGACAAGAGAGCGTAGAGTGTAAAAGTTGTAATTGCTTTGTGAGAGTTTATGAAGGTGGTAAGTTAGGTAGGTTTGATGTTTGGTGAGAGAGAGAGAGAGAGAGAGAGAGAGAGAGAGAGAGAGAGAGAGAGAGAGAGAGAGGGAGAGGGAGGGGTAGGGGAGGGGGCAGGAGAAGGGGAGTAGGAGAGGGAGAGAGGGGAGGGGAGAGAGGGATAGGGATTGGGATAAGGATAGCGATAGGGATTGGGATTGGGAGAGGGAGAGGGAAATTAAGAGAGAGAGTTTAGGAGAGTAGGAGAGAGAGTAAGAGAGTAGGAGAGAGAATAAGAGAGTAAGAGAGAGAATAAGAGAGTAAGAGAGAGAATAAGAGAGTAAGAGAGAGTAAGAGAGAGAGAAAGAGAGAGTAAGAGAGAGAGAGGGGAGAGCGAGAGTGAGAGAGGGAGTAAGAGAGGGAGTAAGAGAGGGAGTAAGAGAGAGAGTAAGAGAGAGAGTAAGAGAGAGAGTAAGAGAGAGAGAGAGAGAGAGAGAGAGAGAGAGAGAGAGAGAGAGAGAGAGAGAGAGAGAGAGAGAGAGAGAGAGAGAGAGAGAGAGAGAGAGAGAGAGAGATATAGCTTGATTTTTTTTCTCTCGAGGTGTTCACAGTTTTTTTCCCTCACAACTTCAATAATGACATACGATTTCTTCTCACTCTTTATCCTTTGTCTCTTCATAATAACCCGAAAGACGTGTTCTTAAATAATAACCACCACTGATGATTAGGTCAAGAAAGCGAGATTCCTGAGGTCTTTATGTAATGACCGACAAAAACAAGACTAGAGATAAGGTGGTGTTGTTGTTACGTGTGTCTGTTTGTGTGCGATGCAAAGGGTTTAAAAAGAGAGAGGTGGAGGTGTTGACCCTTGCATAACACACTCGTAATATAACAAACAGGACAGACCGATGCTTTGGGAAACGACTACTTTTGTTTTGTTAGTAGTGGTGTTGCAGTGGCTTGACATTAGATAGGAAGAACATCATTGACCTTAAGCATGTTTTCATATTATAATTTGCTAGATTAGAGTGAAGTAGAAGTGAAATCATTGTGTTGGGAGCGGGGTCATGTGAGTACCTGTCTCTCTCTCTAATCTATCTGTTATTTATTTATCTATTTCTCACACTTTTTATCTTATACTTTACCCCCCCCCCTCTACACACACACACACACACACACACACACACACACACACACACACACACACACACACACGTACTCTTTGACCCCCTTCCCCACCTCCCCTTCTGCAGCCGTCCACAGAGGCTCCTGCTGGCGTGCGCTTTATCCCACGTTCCTTCACAGATAACTAGCGAGCTCAAAGCTACACCGGCGCGCCTTGAAGGATCCTCTCGGGAGTCCTGATACCCCTCTGGATCCTTCCTTTCACCTGGCGTATAGGAAAAAACTGGGATTGATGTCCTCCTCTTTCTCCTTTGACTCGGGTGTAACAGAGGCGGAGGAGAGGAAGAAATGAAAAATGTAAAGACTGGAACCATGGAGAGAGGCAGAAAGGGAAGAAAGGAGAGAGAGATAAAAATATGCACCATGGAGAGATAGAAAAGAAGGAAAGGGGAGAGATAAAGAGACAGGAAACATGGAGAGAGACGGACAAGGAAGAAAGGAAAGGGAGTCAGAAAAAAAGGACGGAAAGGATGAGAAAAAAACAGGCAAAAGATAAGAAGGAAGGAAAGAAAGGAGAGAGATAAAGAGACTGGAAAGATTGAGAGAAACAGGAAAGGGAGAAAGAAAGTCAGAAAGAAGGAAGGAGAGAAAAGGAAATCAAAATGCCAGAAGAAAAGAAGGAAGGAAAGAATATTAAAATGAGAAAAGCAGAAAGGAAATGAGACTCAGACGGAAATAAAAAAAATGAGGAGAAATAGACTGGAAAAATGCAGGATGAAAAGTGAATCAGATGTAGAAAAAAAGAGAGAAAGAAAGGGACTGTCAAAAAGCGGAAGGTGTGGAGGAAGAGAGAAAAAAATATAGAAAATAAAATTGAGCAAACAGGGAAGGGAATGTGTGGGAGAAAACGAGAGAGAGAGAGAGAGAGAGAGAGAGAATAATTCAAAACTTCAAAGTTCAAGATCAAAGTTACACAAGAACTAGTGTGTGTGTGTGGGGGGGGGGGGGGGTTGTCAGATCCTTCATAGCCCCTTAAGTGTTTTTTATGCCCCTTGTTAGCCCTTTCAGAAGCCAGCAAACACATATACAACACAGCAACAAAAAATCCCCTGGCAGCAAAGGTTAAGCCTATGGACTCCTCTGAAGCGCTCCCGTCGTTCTTCTTTGCCTTAATAGCAATGTCCCTGCTTCTCTTTATATTTGTGTCCTGTGTCCTCTCAGCTGTGTGTGTGTGTGTGTGTGTGTGTGTGTGTGTGTGTGTGTGTGTGTGCTCTCTCTCTCTCTCTCTCTCTCTCTCTCTCTCTCTCTCTCTCTCTCTCTCTCTCTCTCTCTCTCTCTCTCTCTCTCTCTCTCTCTCTCTCTCCGGCCGCTCATTACACCATCTTTTCATCTTTTCCTGTTTTTCATTTTTTTCCTGCTCGTTTGATGTTTTTCTCACACTATTTCTTCGTACTGTTATTTCCTCAGGTTTCAGTATATATATTTTTTCTTTACTTTTTTCTTCTATTTTCGAGAATGCGAACAATTTTTTCTATACTCTAGCTTTTCATCTTCTTTTCGTGGGTGTGTATATATATTTTTTGCATGTTGCGCATTTCTCTCCTTTTCTGTCTTTGTTAATTTTTCTGGTTGTTTTTTTTCATTTGCACTTCGTTTATTTTTTTTCTTTCTTTAGAACTCGCGAACATTATTTTATTTTCCGCTCTCGTTTCGCTTTCTCTACGCGTGACATTATTTCTCTCACATTTTTTTATCGTCGTTTCCTTTCTTTCATATTTTTACCGCTCTCATTTATTCCTTGTTTTTTAATGACCTCATTTTGCATCTCTTTTTTATGTTTGATATTTTCAGACCGAGAGCTTTTTGTTTCATCACTCTAAATACAGTTTGTCATTTTCCTTTTTTTTTTTTATCCTCGTTTGTACACGTAAGGCTTGTTTTCTTCCACGGTTATTTCCTCTGATTTATTCTATGCTCTCTACTCTTCCTGCTTTACTCCCCCTCATTATGCAGTACTTTATTTCCACCTGACCTTTTCCTGCTTTATTTCCCCTTCTTTACCCAGTACTTTATTTCCACCTGACCTTTTCCTGCTTTATTTCCCCTCCCTTACCCGGTACTTTATTTCCACCTGACCTTTTCCTGCTTTATTTCCCCTCCCTTACCCGGTACTTTATTTCCACCTGACCTTTTCCTGCTTTATTCCTCCTCCTTTACCCGGTACTTTATTTCCACCTGACCTTTTCCTGCTTTATTTCCCCTCCCTTACCCGGTACTTTATTTCCTGCTTTATTTCCCCTCCCTTACCCAGTACTTTATTTCCACCTGACTTTTCCCTGCTTTATTTCCCCTCCCTTACCCTGCACTTTATTTCCACCTGACCTTTTCCTGCTTTATTTCCCCTCCCTTACCCGGTACTTTATTTCCACCTGACCTTTTCCTGCTTTATTTCCCCTCCCTTACCCGGTACTTTATTTCCACCTGACTTTTTTTCTCTATTTTTTGTTCTCTGTCTCTCCGGCACTTCGTTTTTCCTCCTCCAATATATTTTCCTCCTCGGGTTCCTGTGAAATATTCTATCCTCCGCCTCCGTCTCCCTTTTTCCCCGCCCGGTTATCGTGCCGCTCACCTCCACGAACTTTGGAAATATCTTTTAGTCTTGTTTTAGCTTCCTTCCGTACTGTCATCCCCTTACCCCCTTCCCCCCTTCCCCCCCCCCCACACACACACACAGGCACAGACACACACTTTATTTTTCTATCCATCTGTCTATATCTATCTATATCCATCTATCCACCTATCTATCTATCTCTCCACACCCTTCCTCTCGCATATTCTCCTGAGGCCTTTAACACACCAACCGTCCAGCCAGTCAGCCAACCTTGCAGTGGTGGGGGGGCGTGGTGAGGTAGTGGTGGTGGAGGTGGTGGTGGAGGAACACTTGGGTGAGCCAGGAGGACAGGACCAGGAGCACGAGGCATTGGTAGCGGGTGCCCAGACGCTCAACCAGGCCATCCACACTCACGACCATGCTGCAAGGAGGGCGAGGTGATGGGTTAGGATGACGTTAGGGTGCAGGAGGGGATGTGGGCTTTGAAGTCAGGTAGATGATAAGGTATAATTAAGGGATAGGAGGGGAAGGGGATTGGGAGGAGGAACAGAATGGATGGGTAGAGAGAAGAGAGAGAGAGAGAGAGAGAGAGAGAGAGAGAGAGAGAGAGAGAGAGAGAGAGAGAGAGAGAGAGAGAGAGAGAGAGAGAGAGAGAGAGAATTATATCTGCTCGTTATGAGAAAATAAGAGACGTGAAAAATTTAAAAAGAATTACAGGGATTTAAAAAAAAAATCTATTATGTAGTTTTCATATACTGAAGCTCAAAGGGAATGAACGCATACATTTATGATATCTATATGATTGATGTGGAAAGGGAGAAGCGCTGGTGACGGCTGCCGCAAGTGTACGGCGATAAAAAAAAGTATGTTCACGAAAGATTGGTGATACGTGGATTGTTGAAGTAGCATGAAAAAAAACAAAAAAAATCATGTTCATAATAAGCATGTTTTTTTTCGTTTATTTTAATTTCGTTTATTTATTTATTTAATAATATGATAATGAAATAAATAATAATAAAAAATGCTACAATTGTCAAATATTCCTGAGGGGCAAGATAATTACCCTCGAGCAATTAGGAGAAGAAAGAAATTATAAGCATCACGTCACGTCAAAAGTTGCACAGACACATAAATTTCACACCCACTTACCCGATTCTCTTTCCCCTCTCTACCCACATTCAACCTTTTCATCTCTCTCTCTCTCTCTCTCTCTCTCTCTCTCTCTCTCTCTCTCTCTCTCTCTCTCTCTCTCTCTCTCTCTCTCTCTCTCTCTGTACCCTATCTCCTTGCCTCCCTCTCCCCCCCCTCCTTCCCGCCCACCGCCTCTCATATTCCCGAGGGTTCTCATTGTTCAGGATTCCTTTAGGCGATTCCGTTGCAGATGTTTCATGAAAATCTGGAATTCTTATGAGGAAAGGAATGTTCCGGGAGCTGGAAATATTTGGCTCAGCAGGAGTGGCCGGGAACGTGAAAGAGAAGAAAGATTGAGGAAGGGGGCAAACGGACAGACAAATGTGATGTAAATAATTCACCTTGTGTAATCTAGAGGATAACATTATTTCCTGGCAGACAGTAATCACACAGGTAGACTAACAATTATATAATCAGGTACAGCATTGGGTAGATATCGAGAAAGGGAATTCAGAGGCACCCACAGGAAGGAAAGCGTGCCCCGAACATGACGTAACAGGGAAGTGGAATACAGTAGGCAGAATTAGTGATAGAAGCGACCACCCTTTATATTGTTATTCTGGCACATTTTCAGTCATCTGTTAAGTTACTGCGATAACGAGGCAATTGGAAAAGGGGAACAGAGTGAGCCAAATACAGCAGTCCACCTTAAAGCATGAAGTAATAGAAAAAAAGAGTCATAGAAGTAATATAATATAAGAAATTAAATAACCTAAGAAATTAAATAAAATTACTACAAGTGACAGATAAGAATAGAAGTAATGGAAGTAATAGATAAATGGGTTATAATATGCGGCATTTGGTATTAGTAACATCCATCTGTTTTATGTATCGCTCTTTTTTTAATTATATATCAGTTTACCGCTGAAATTAGAGATCACTATAGTGGAGAATGGTAAAGTAATCTAAAGTAAGGAATCCTATTTAGACCCAATACATGAAATAATTGGAGAACCTCCGTAGACTTTTTTCACTGTTTTCGCTCACCCCATAGTTTTAATGATTATCCTTGTGGCACGACTGTATGTGGAGCATGTGGAGACGTGGCTTGGTGACCGTGGAAGGGGGAAATAGATCATCACCTCTCCATTCAGAGTTAGCCATGACCGACTTTTCTCTAAATTTCCCTTAACCTTTCGGTCGTTAAGTTGCTGATCGTTAAGCGAGGACAACTGTGTGTGGAAACGTGGCGTGGTGGAGGAAATAGCTCAATAGGGGATCAGCTCTCCCTTCCGTATCAGCAGTGATCGTCTTTTTACCGCTTTTGCGCCATTGAACTGTCTCCTCTGTAAAAAAAAAAAAAAAAAAAAAAAAAACTTTCGTTCGATAGAGTTGACCATTTTGGGGGAACATCTGTAAGTGGACTGAATGGAGACGTGACCTAGTGAACATGACCTTGTAAACGCGACCTGTTTAAAATAGGTCACCAGGTCTTCATTTCTAGTTAACAGTGGCATCCTTTTCTACTATATCCGCTCATTTCTTTCATTGATAAGGTGGCTAAGGTTTATTTCGTTTAAGGGGAGCTGCACGTGAACTGTAGACATGGATACGTACTTGCGTAGAGGACATGGGAAAGTCAGTTAGGTGATCAGGTCTTCATTATTTCCAGTGTCAGCAACGTTAATTCTTTCCACAGTGTTCGCTCATTCTCGTTAGTAATCGTAAAGTATCCGATCATTTTTAGTGTTGAGGGGGAGGGGAACATCTGAACATCTACTCCTACAATATAAGGGATGATTGGCTATTAGATAACATGAAAACGGTCTAAAATATGTCCCAATAATATCTGGCATCTCCCATCCCTCCAATAGATTTAGGTCATTCGGACCGATAATTTTGGAGGGGTTACCTCTCCGCGGCCTGGTGTGGAGACGCGGCCTACTGAACACGGAATGGCTAAATAGGTAATTAGGTCCTCAACTCGCTTCGTTAGTGCACGTGTCGCCCTCCGGTCCCCTCGCGTTGCAGCATCAGACTCCTTAACGCCCGCTACCCCTACAGCCGACTAATGCACCGTGATAACAAGGATCCGCGGCCCTCAATACACAGGCTAGAAGGGAGGCTCTTTGAAGGCGCGAGGTGCTTCTGAAGTACAGGAATGTGTGTGTCAAGAGGAAGAGCGGCAGGAAAGGGAAGACGGAGACGGTTGAGGAAAGGAGGAGGACCAGGAAGAGGAAGAGAAGGTCAGAGGAAACGACGGGAATGGAAGGGGAGGAGAGGGATAAAGTACAGAAGGAGGGAGAGGAGAAAGAGAAGGAGGTGGAAGAGGGAAAGGAGGAGGAGGAGGAGGAGGTGGAAGAAGAAGAGGAAGAGGAAATGTTTGTAGTGGTGTAGCGACTTTTTGTGAGGTTCGTCTGTTTTCTCGGAATTGTAACATGATTCCTCTCCTCTTTCACTTTATTAGCATTCATTAGTGTGTGTGTGTGTGTGTGTGTGTGTGTGTGTGTGTGTGTGTGTGTGTGTGTGTGTGTGTGTGTGTGTGTGTGTGTGTGTGTGTGTGACAGACATACACACACACACACTACCATCATCATCAGCCTGCATCATCCCACTACAGGACTTGGGTTTCCAGTCTCGATGTAAAAGTACTGTAATCTAAATTTCATCACACCATCAACTGAACGGCCTCCTCATGGGCCTTTTAATATTAGTTTATCCACAGTCTGTCAATTTATCTTCATGGCTTGTCCTCTCCCTTACATATGTTTTCTTACGATTCCCATTTCTTTATTTTTGTTGCTTTTATCATAACGTCTACTTTTGTCTGTTCCCTTATCCATTTGTAGTTGATCTCACCCATTGTTATGATTCCTAGTGCTGGCCGCTCTATTCCACCGTTGCCAGATTCTCGTACTCAGCCTCCTATGCTTACCGATTTCCGACCCCAAAACTGCCTCCTCGACCCCCATAACTGCCTTCATATATAGTTATCGTTAAAATGGTTAATTATTGGTATTTTTGGGCAATTGCTATGGCTCAGAAACCGGTAATACAAGGCTCTGAGTACGATAATCTAGCAACGGTGCGAGTCTATTCCCCTTTGTCCTCCGTTTCACTTCATCCCTACTCTACTTGACAACCCGTGACGCAAAATTGTCGCCAAGAACAGGAAGCATGGTATCGGAATCGTTATGTGCCTCATCTCTTCCTTCAGGTACAACAAACTATTATTACGGATGATGCTCTTGAGTCGTTCCTTCAGACGCTATGGATACAGGGATTTCAGCCTGGAGGCATTGCTATAGCTTGATCGGGAGGTTCATATTTCCATCCACCGACGATCTTAAATTTACCGCGACATTGAGTGGGGATACTTTTATGCAGGTATGTAGTTATTTTTAGCACGGGTTTATCTCTTTGGGGATCACTGTTTGGCGACTGTATGCACATATGTGTTTGGTGTCGTGACGGTGCGTGGGCTTCGGCGGAGGAGGGCGACCACATGCACCAATCAGCCGCGGCGCCCCCTGCCGAGAGCGTGATGACCTTCTTTGGCCGCCCCGGAAAGCCGGAAAGCAGTTTGCCGTCATCTTCTTGGAACAGACAGAAATGGTTATGGGATTTCCCTTGCCGCAGATGGCTTTCTTTACTTACTTATCTATCTATCAACCTATCTGTTACTATATATATTTTTCTCATTCTCTCACATCTTCACACACACACACACACACACACACGCACACACACACACACACACACACACACACACACACACACACACACACACACACACACACACACACACACGTCCCCTCCCCCTCCCCATTCCAGTGTTAAGAGGAACCACGGGAAAGCAAAAAATGTCGTTCCTGTTAACGTGGAGTAGCTCGTAGTTGTTGTTGAGTCTCGCCGATTGTTAAATGTGATAGGAGTACAAGTGGCTCTGTGACGGCGAGTGCGACGAAAGTGTGGAGGCAAGAAGGAACTGCACGTCTTGACTCGGTCCGGCGGGCGCGTGGCGACGTGACGTGTGATAGGAAATGACCGATGATGGGGAGCAGGTTGGCGCACCGCTCGCCGAGAGTTGGACAGGTTGAGGCGATAGGTTAATGGTGTGGCGGGAGAAGAGAATGTTGGGGCAGGTCAGAAAGTAGTTGAACTTTAAAAAGCCTCGCTGGTTAGTGGAACTTTTACAATGTTCAGTTTATGTAGCATCAGTGGAGCTTTATTATACTGGAAGGATAATATAGTAGACAAACGAAATAATTATCACCAGGTTCTCCACAAAAAGTAAAATTACAGGCTGCCTGGGCGGTGGTGGCGCAGCCGTCAAACTAGCCCAGAGTTGTATAAGCCGCTGATCTCTAGCAGTATCGTAGCGGCAAAATCACAAGCATTTCTCGAGATGAATTAGACCTAACAACTCTAACTTAACCCAACCTAACGTACGGGGAAACTTCGTCCCCTATCTACCCCGACATTGTTTTAACCTAACCAAACGAAGACTAACGACCTCCTGGGGAGGGAGGGGGGTCCTGCCTTATTTTACTTCAGCAATCGAAACCTAACTTTATATCCAGACATGAGTAGACCCAGCAGTGTGCCAAAATTTACGTTAAAAAATCTAATAGGTGTATTGGTGAATAGGTTGTAATATCCGGTTAATTAACTAAAACGGCGCCGGTAACTTGTGATGCGCAGTCTGCTGTCAGTGTAACTACGTTTTCCTGGAAACATAAAACATAAAAGTGAATTTTTCAGGTGCAATTTTACTGGGAACATGATTAGCGATTTTTCGGTGAACACGATTTGCAATTTTTCAGGGATTATGACTTAAAAAGACCTGCAGCAGCTGCTTTATGAAGCCAAAACGAAAATTCATGAATAAAACAGGAAAAGTCCAACGCTTTAAACTTTCAAAATGTTAATTCGCGTCATTACTATATAGAGTAAAAGAGCCGCGGCGGGACGGATACAAGCTGGCAAACAAAGCTCGACGAAACGGACGGAGGAAAATTTAGAGAAGTGATTACAGTTGGTGCTGCCAGTGTCTACATTTCCACGGCGTCAGTAAACAGGAAGATTTAATGGAAACTTTCACTTATTCCGGGAGTGATTGAGGCGGAAGGCGTCCCAGGGTGGCGTAACGAGCGGAGGTTCGAAGCGCGACTAAGCTAACACAGATTTCCATTGAAGTCACTCAGACGAGCTTAGGTAAATAAATAAAAGTTTGTTTCGAAAAAAAAAACTACGGGCGAGGCGGCGGGGAGGGAGTCTTCCATTTTGATACCCATATGCTCTACAGGAGGAGAGAACGGGGACTTGGAGCCTCCTGTTACTCAAGGCGTGAAGTGGAAAACTCGGAGATGGTGGTTTTGAGGAGTATTTGCATGTAGACTCGGAAGGAAAAGTGAGAGGAGGGAAATAAAATCTACTGTTGTGAAGAAAAGTGTGACATCCAAAGACGTGGATGAGCCCAAACCTCACGAAATTGACCGATAAAAATTATTTGTTGATGAATATTTAGATGGAGAACCTTTAGTGCGATCTTCGGGGGAATATATAACGGAGTCTGGCGTTCTGATAATATTGATGATGATGTCCAGGGAAAGAAGAGCTTGTAATATGGTAAAAGAATCAGGTTTCTGCTTTAGCTTTCTGTATGTAGACTAGCCAATTTACATTCAACTCTGCCCGTTTTTTGTTAGTTTGCGGCAAGGACGACAGAATAACGGCTACACAAAAGAAAAAAAAACATTCCACAAGTTGCTGCTTCACAATATAAAGCCTATCTTTCGGCCACTCCTCTAACTCTTTTTGGGAGCAGTGAGTAACGGACTTTTTTTTTTCCATATTTGTTTCCTTTTTTTTATGCCCTTAATAAATAAAAAGCTGCCGTAACGAAATTATTTGTCGCATGGAAACTTCTCTTTTACGGGTCGGGAAATAAAAGACACGCGGAGTAATGGTGGAGGAGACTCGTTCCCAACTCCTATTATCGCCGCGTTATGCCAAGAAACACGAGACTTTTCCTCCCTCCTTAATGACAGCCTCGATCCTGCCTGCCGCTGCCTGAGTGTCTGCTTTTATGCGATGCCTGTCACTGTGTTTTCACCTGATTATCTGTCATTATTCTATTTTCGTCCCTCTATCCCATTCGTTCCCTAGTTCCATCTCTCTCTCTCTCTCTCTCTCTCTCTCTCTCTCTCTCTCTCTCTCTCTCTCTCTCTCTCTCTCTCTCTCTCTCTCTCTCTCTCTCTCTCTCTCTCTCTCTCTCTCTCTCTCTCTCTCTCTCTCTCTCTCTCTCTCTCTCTCTCTCTCTCTCTCTCTTTCATCCCTCATCCTGAGGACCTCAGATGTCTTCCCTCGGCTTTCCCTTCCTTTCAGAGACTTCCTCCCGTTCCTGTCCCGTCCCCTTTATCCCTCGGCCTCGCGGGAGTGTGTAGGGTCGAGACGGGTTTTGCACCTTCCTCCGTCTGTCGCCCTTTATCATGCATGCTTCCTTGGCAGAGAGAGGGAGAGGGAGAGGAAGAGAGGGAGACAGGAAGGGAGGGAAGGAGGTTATGTATTTCATATTAAGCGCAATTTTTTTTTTGTCTGCTTCCCGTTCTATTCAAATATCAACTGTTGTATTGCATCTCCCTCTTAATATAGTTTCCCGTTTCTATCCACCTCCATGAAACCATTCTCTCCACATGACTTTTTCTTGAAGTTTATCTGACTCGACGCACAGCTGCCAGGCCGAAGCCATATATTGTTTCCAGAGTACGAATTACGTCATTAACTTGGGCTCGTAAATTCATTAGTTTGGTCCCCATAGATCCATTACGTGCCCTTCTACTTGTGTTGTTGATGTTGGTTAGGGAATTTTTTATGTAAACTTTTTAGTCTTGTTTCTTTTGGTTCATGGCGACGACGATAAGACCATTACTTTAGTGTACTTATTTATTTCTACATTGTCATATCTTAGCACCTTCCTTCCCTACCTTTCCTTGCTCTCCCGCCTCATTAATTTAGTAGTAGTTAAATTTCTGCCGTTCATCTTCTGTGACAGCGATAATACCTTTAATGTAGTGTTTTATTTCTACTTAGTCATTTTTCAACCCAGCTTTCGTTCCCTGTTTCCTTTTCCTACCACGTCATTAATCCAGTAAAAGTTAAATTTCTGCCGTACATCTTCTGTGACATCGATAATACCTTTAGTTTAGTGTTTTCATTTCTCAACCCTGCTTTCGTTCCCCATGTTTCCTTTTCCTAACACCTCACTAATCCAGTAAAAGTTAAATTTCTGGCGTACATCTTCTGTAGTGGTGGCAGTCGTAATCCCTCTACAAAAGTGTTTATCATGAGTCTTCCTCAGTTCCTTCTCGGTCCCCCATTCTGCCCTTTCCGCATCCCGCCCTTCCTCTCCCTCTCTTCCCCTTCCCTCGAGTCGATGTCCCAATACTGTGTCAATACTACACCCGATCCGCTGAATCCTCTTCCTCCCTTCTAAAGACCCTATAATGACACACACACACACACACGCACACGCACACGCACACGCGCACATAACATGAGGGGCAACATTTTCTATTTGTGAGTTTTATTTTATTTACTTTGTTTTGTGGTATCTCACCTCCCGACTAAGAACAAATATGAAACGAAGCAAACTAAGGAAGTGTAGCAAAGCATACGCCAGAAGCATCACATTTTACATTGTTTACCGTTCACACAGCAAGAAGAGACGAACGCTTTGCTTTCTCTTACATAAATAAAGATCACATCAGTCATACACATAAAGAAGCTATAGAAAAATCTTTCCCTCATAGCTGTGTCCTGCTACCTCCGACAACGAATGGGCCGCATAAGGGGAGATGACCCTCTTAAGGAGAACGGTAAACGGAAGGGCAGTGAAAAACGAGGCGCGGCGGGAGCGTCAGGCCACGTGCCAGGGATGGGGGAAAAAAGTGTTGTTTGAAAGTAGTGAGCGTCAGTCATTGGTTTGTTTACTTCCTCCTGTAGCCGAGCCCTTTTTGTGGAATACTTTTCCAGCTTTTGTCCCGCCTCTTTATCCCCTGCTCACGGGGCCGGGCGTGTGCTGCTGTGTGGCCTCCCCGCGGCCCCCGCTGACTGGCACGGAGGCTGCGCTGGGCGGCCGCCGTCTCGCTGACTTGGCTCCTTATTTTTACTAAGCTTCGTAAGGAAATGGGAGGCTCAGAGTTCAGCCTCAAATGGGTATTTATTGTGTGTGTGTGTGTGTGTGTGTGTGTGTGTGTGTGTGTATACATATATATATATATATATATATATATATATATATATATATATATATATATATATATATATATATATATATATATATATATATATATATATATATATATATATATATATATATATATATATATATATATATATATATATATATATATATATATATATATATATATATATATATATATATATATATATATATAATAAAATAAAGCTCTTTAGAGTCGCGTTTTTTAGGCACATTGTGCTTACCGCCTCCACAAATGTAATGAAAATTCCTTGGTTTCCTCACCACCACCACCACCACGACATTCAAAGACGTGCATTTCATGTGAGGAAATTCGGTTATACCGTTATTTCCTTTGTACATCGTCACGCGACGTCCTCCCGGATTACATTTTCGATGTTAGTATGTTGAAAAATCCCTCGGTTGCTAACGAGACGTGACTTGTGGGACGCGCCTCATCAAGCGATGGCGAAGACTATTTATTCCTGATGCACGAAGCGTGACTGAGCGTGGCTGTGCCTGGCGGGCCGGGAGGTGAAGGAGGTGGTGGATGGCTGTGTGACATACTGGAGTCTAAGCTGATGAAAACAACGGAATCTGAGGTGCAGCCCTCATTAAGGATGATGCTGTGCAAGTTGTTGGGTAAACATTCAGTCTGTCACTCACCTGTCAAAGGAAGCATCGATGAGAAGCATGGTGTCAACCAAGAGAAAATACCGCCACCACTATAGGCATTATCCACTTGCACCACCAATGGCAGGGGAGTACCGCCTATATGAGAGCCTTGAAAAAATAAAAAGAAAGACTTGGTGTTGTGTGACCTATGCAGCCGAGAGAAGGAAAAAATATCCGTGAAAAGCGGGATTTTTCATTCCTTTAACCATTCAGAAATACGTTAGCCGAGGGGAGTTGATGCGATCACAGTCTGCGTGACGTGACGGGAGTGAGAAGCCGCGACGAGTGGACGAGAGAACAGATGGCACTCGGAGCGGGTTTCAATTCCCAATGGACGTTTGATGGACGAAACAGTCATCGAGATGGTTATCCTTGTTGATGGAAAATAAATGAACCCTATCGCTTTCAGAGTCTACAAGGTTTAAAAGTCGAGGCGTCACGTCGACTGAAACGTGAATGATAAAAGTAAAGTGAGAGAAAAAAAATATTAGTCACAACAATGGACTACAATTTTTGAAGATGGGGAAAGGGTTGAACGTCATATATTTTAGGGGGTATGGCGGGCTGAAATTTTGAGATTGCCTGGACTGGGAAACGCGTGAAATATAGATACCGGGGAAAAAGTTATCATGAAGCGCGTCAGTTCGGTATGTACGTGGCGAACAACAATGGACTCAAAGTAATAAATGGACAGTTTGTTGCCTGAAAACTGTTATGCACCTCCAACTGTTCAGCAGCTCCACAACTACTACCACCGCCACCACCACCACCACCACTACCAAGATCGTCCACTCGTCTTCATCTCAGGTCGCGGAATGAGTTGAAATTTTCTGATAGTGACATTGATGGAGCGAGAAAGTTTTGCAAAGGCTCAGTAGTAAAGTCGAGGAGCAGCAGCCATGGGTACAAAGACCGCCCGTTGGTGTTTTATTTCCCATCACACACACGACAAACGCGATAAAAGATAAAACCCAACTCCTATTTTCTTTTTGGCAGTACCATTTTGCAGGTATTACTTAACTGTTTCGTGTAGCTTGTGCTTGCATAAATCATCTCCATTTCTTCCACAAATTATCTCCCTTTCTTCCACAAATCATCTCCCTTTCTTCCATAAATCATCTCCCTTTCTTCCATAAATCATCTCCCTTTCTTCCATAAATCATCTCCCTTTCTTCCATAAATCATCTCCCTTTCTTCCACAAATCATCTCCCTTTCTTCCATAAATCATCTCCCTTTCTTCCACAAATCATCTCCCTTTCTTCCATAAATCATCTCCCTTTCTTCCATAAATCATCTCCCTTTCTTCCATAAATCATCTCCCTTTCTTACACAAATCATCTCCCTCTCTTCCATAAATCATCTCCCTTTCTTACACAAATCATCTCCCTTTCTTCCATAAATCATCTAACTTTCTTCCATAAATCATCTCCCTTTCTTCCATAAATCATCTCCCTTTCTTCCATTAATCATCTCCCTTTCTTACACAAATCGCCTCCTCCCTTCCATAAATCGCCTCCAGTACGAACATGGAGAATAGTACAGAAGAAGAATAATGGTGTATCGTGTCAACTTGTCAGTCTTAAGGGAAAGTAAGTAGTGTGTGCTAAATAGCTTCTAGTCCGTCATATTTTTTTTCTTACCGCACTTGAATGAAGAAAATCCGGTCACGTCTGCGCCAATGTTCCCAAACGCATACAACTGATAAAAGAAATTGGAGGAAAAGGGAGAAACGAGGAGAAACTTGAAACCTCCTCTCCGCCCCTCTTGCAAATGACGGAGGAAAGAAGGAAGAAAGAGGAAATGGAAAACGTCAGGCATTTCAAGAAGAGAGAAGGACGCATGAATTGCTGATAAAGGAAAGAATAAGAGGAGGATATAAACGAATGATTGAATTGTTGATAAAGAGAAAAATAAAAAAAGAGAATGTAGGAGAAGGAATGAAGTGTTGATAAAAGGAAGCATAAAAAAAATGTACTATACAGAATCAATGAAAAAATGCAATGGAAATTTTATACTGTTTTCAAATATCAGACAAGAAAAAAAATGGAGAGAGAAAAAAGAAAAGTGGAACGCTAGAGAGAGAGAGAGAGAGAGAGAGAAAACGCATATATATCGTGTGTGAAATGGGGCAGGGCGAGTGGAGATGAATCAGACATGCATACAAAAGTGTGTGTGTGTGTGTGTGTGTGTGTGTGTGTGTGTGTGTGTGTGTGTGTGTGTGTGTGTACGTTAAAGGGTGGCTGTGTGACCTACCTATTTTAATTTTTGTTGGTAATGACATTCTCTCTCTCTCTCTCTCTCTCTCTCTCTCTCTCTCTCTCTCTCTCTCTCTCTCTCTCTCTCTCTCTCTCTCTCTCCCCCCTGACTGATGGCTCTGACTTTCTCTATGACAGAGGCGGTGATGGAAGAGGAGGAAGAGAAGGTGGTGTTGGTGGAGGTGGAGGTGTTGGTGATGATGATGATGATGATGATGATGATGATAATGATGATGATCTGAAGGGTGGAAGCATTTTCATTTCTAGTTTCAGTTCACACACACACACACACACACACACACACACACACACACACAGAAAAATTTAGTGGAAAAGTTTGTAAAGAAAAACTGGTGAACGGTTGAGTGAGTGATTCAACAATATCAACAACAGCCTTGCCCTTTCTCCTTCCCCTTCTCCTCCCTTCCTCCCTATCCCTTCTCCTCCCTTCCCCGTCATCTCTTCCCCCTTCCCTTCCCCTTTTGACCCTTTATCCTATGCAGCCACACACGCATGGAAAGAGAAGAAATATGAAGTCAAGCGAATAAAAAAACGAATATATTTGAGAGAGAGAGAGAGAGAGAGAGAGAGAGAGAGAGAGAGAGAGAGAGAGAGAGAGAGAAAGAAATTTACATATATATTCAGAACGCACAAACCCTAATGTCCGGGCTAAGTGGCATATCCTCAGACCTAAGTGGAATTTCATGGAATCAAATGTCCGCCAAGGCTTTTCATTTCTACTTTAGCGAATATAAAGTTGAAGAAAGGAGCGGAGAGAGACAGACAGACAGACTGACGGGCAGACAGACAAATAGATATTCAGACAAAAACACACCCCAAAAATGAACGCCAATTACAAGACAGAAAACAAACAGCTTGGTAAGAAAACAAAACAGAAGACAAAAACACAGACACAAAGTACTGTATAAAAATGAATAAATCAGTAAATCTCTCTGTCTCTATACCAGCACATTGCCATTCAAGAGAAGCCAGATAAAAAAAAAAAAATCAAGAGAGAGAGAGAGAGAGAGAGAGAGAGAGAGAGAGAGAGAGAGAGAGAGAGAGAGAGAGAGAGAGAGAGAGAGAGAGAGAGAGAGAGAGAGAGAGAGAGAGAGAGAGAGAGAATGGAATACGGCAATCATTCCCATCCGCGAGTTCCTATTGTGTATCGGGTGGTAGAGTAGTACATTCCTAGGGCCGACACGCGAGAACGGGGCTGTTGTCTTCGTTAAGCACCGCCCAACGCATCATTACACGCCGAACATCCGACTCGATCACTTCCATCGACACTAATTTGGTCCCGGGAATTCCTCTTGTACCCAGGCGCCTCGAAAAGAAGACCTGGCGTTGTCCGGTTCTCTCAGCTCGCGGAAGGAAAGGATAGGAAGGATAGGAAGCCAGGAGGAAGGATTCGGAGGTGGGATAGGAAGGACACGAAGAAAAGGAGTGGGAATAGAGAAGAGAGAGGAAGGAGTTAAGGACAAGAAACGGGGATGGAGATTAGAATAGGAGGTTGCAGGGAAGGAAAGGATAGGAAGCGAAGGATAGGAAGGCTACTAACTCAAGGAATGGGGATGGATAATGGAAGGAAAGGATAAGATGCCGGATAGAAAAGATGCGAAGGAGAGGAATAGGGATGGATAATTGAATAGCAGGTAGAAGAGAATGAAAGGATAGAAAGTGAGGATAGGAAGGAAAGGGAAAGGCACGAGTAAGAGATTGAAACACAAGGAAAAGAGAGGAAGGATAGGAAAGCAGGGAATAAGGATGCAAAAGAGGACATACAGGAAAAAATAAAAAAGAAGGACAGGGGTGGAGGAGAGAAGCAAAGAGACAAATAATGAGTGGGGGGATGAGACAGGAATGGGAGGGGAGAAAAATATAGTAGAAAAGTGGAGGGGGAAGAGAGAGAGAGAGAGAGAGAGAGAGAGAGAGAGAGAGAGAGAGAGAGAGAGAGAGAGAGAGAGAGAGAGAGAGAGAGAGAGAGAGAGAGAGAGAGAGAGAGAGAGAGAGAGAGAGAGAGAGAGAGATTAAATAGAAAAAAAAATACTAAAAATGGAGAGGAAAAAACAAGAAAAAAAGTTAAAATAATATCGGAAAATGAATTATGAGCATGATGACGCTGTGGGAAGCGACTCAGAAGGGAAAAAAAATACCGTGGTGGAAAATCAAACGAGTAATGAAAAATGAGAGTTAGAGAGCGAGGGATAAAAAACAGATGATGAAAAATATCCATCCCCCCCTCCCCTGCCCCCCCAAAAAAAAGATAAAAAGAAAGAAAGAAAGAAAGTGAGTGTTACAAGTTGGTGCACGGGAAAAAAAAGCTGACATCAAAGAAGAGAAAATAAAAATCTGAAGAATGGAAAATAAAAAAAGAACTGAAAAATAAAGGAAAACAGTATTCAACCGTAAAAGAGAGAAAATGAGTGTTAGTATTCAACCGTAAAAGAGAGAAAATGAGTGTTAGTTAGTATTCAACCTTAAAAGAGAGAAAATGAGTGCTAGTTATGAGTTGGCGCAAGAAAATAAAAGAGAAAATGTGAAAAAAAGTCAAGGATGCATGTGCGTTTAAAAAAAAAATGGTGTAGAAATTATAGAAGTGAAATCTGAGAGAGAGAGAGAGAGAGAGAGAGAGAGAGAGAGAGAGATACTACACGTTTTGGCACAGTGTCTCATCCTCTTTGTCAGACGCTGGAGAAAGAAATCAGACCCGGAAATTTGGTAGGAGAGTCAGCCCCAGGTGATAAAGTACAGGTATTTCCTAAGACTGGTGATGATATATACCATTTTCCGGCCATCATATCTTTATGTGGCCATGGGTGAGGAGGAGGAGGAAGGAGGAGGAGGGGGAGGAGAAGGAGCGATGGGAAGGAGGAGGAAGAATGTAAAGGAGGTGGAGAAGAAGGAGGAATGGTAAGGCGGAGGACATGAACGAGGAAAGTAAAAGAGCGGAACAGGAGGAGGAGGAGAAGGAGCAGGAAGAAACTAAGAGAAAGAAGAAGAAAAAGAAAAGTGAAAAAGAAAACAAAGAAAGAAACCAGAACATAATGATGAGTAAGTACAGTTTAAGCGGATGAGGTTGAGGAGATAATGGAAAAGGAGGAGGAGGGGGAGGAGCAAGAATATGAACCGTCTGAGCAAATACGTCGTGGTTGGAGACACGAAGTAAATGTTTGCCGTGGACGAGGAGTGTGAGAACAGAGATTAATAATTTTTCAGATGGCCCCTCCTAGCAACTGACTATTACGTAACGAACTTGTTGGCTCCGAGTCTTAAGTAGTGACTAATTGTACTCAGAAATATTTGTCTCACACGAAAGAGGAAAAAAAGAGTGTAAGAGAAGAGCGTGACAAAAGGAGTTACATAATTCTTCAAAGGTCCCAACTACAGGGGCGTAAATGTACTTCAGAGCAGTTCTTTTGATGTCAGTGGGGCTTATTGATAGTAGTGATCATTTTACTTTACTCTATAATGTACATTGCAATTACTATAGAAGTACAAAAGAATGATAAAGCAGGACCTACCCTTTTGAATCCGTGCTGCGAGTCATGCATGAATTAATCTTTGCCTCTCTAGATGATATCGAATCTCTTGGCTATTATCGACTCCAACATCTTGCCTGCAACTGATGTTAACCTAGTGAGACGATAATTAGAAGTGGCTGAGAGAGAGAGAGAGAGAGAGAGAGAGAGAGAGAGAGAGAGAGAGAGAGAGAGTGTGTGTAGAAAGTAAAGAGAGATCGATTCCTCCCACGCAGCGATAGCTCTTCAATTAAGGGGTGCCGGTTTCAAGTCCTCTATTTCAATCTCCTTCAGCTTCCAGTACTGCGCGTGAGATCCCAGAGAATTCCTCATATTAATTCGGCAGCTCCATCAGCGAGTCTTTGTGGTGAGACGTGGCGGCATTAGCAAAACGAGAGGCTTGTTGAAACCTTCGTAGAAATCTTCGTGACTTTCATCGTTCTGACCTGAGACTCAAGACCCGAAACGACACAAAGAGCGAGGGATGCAAAAACAAGGGAAGGCCATTATGAGTTAAGATAAAAAAGCATATTAAGCAGAAGGAGGGCAGTGAAAATGAAGAAAAATTATGACCCTGACGTTGACGGTGATGAAGATATATTTACCGTGACTCAGCGTCCTTCGTCGAGAGAGGGAGAGGGAGAGGGAGAGGGAGAGGGAGAGAGAGAGAGAGAGAGAGAGAGAGAGAGAGAGAGAGAGAGAGAGAGAGAGAACGGCAGACAGTCAAAGATAAAATGTCATGGAATGTTTGAGTTTTCATTTCCGTTAATTAGTGAAAGATTGGCAGGTATTTGAAACGCAATTATTGAATTAAGAGAGAGAGAGAGAGAGAGAGAGAGAGAGAAGGGGACAGGGGGGCGTTGATTGGATTGTTTTACTGGATTTTTCTCTTCCGTAAATGATGATGCACGAGTATTTGAAACCCTTAGAGAAAATTTAGAAACGATTTGATAAAAGAGAAAAAAAAAGACTCGTCACCCGGGAAATAAACTGATTTTGAACTTTATGCGCCAGTGAACTTTTTTTTGTTTTCTCCTTTTTCTTACCTCTGAGCTGCCTCGTCCACTGAAAAATTAATCCTTATGGTACGTGACATATATATACCAGTACGGCCAATGTAGGACTCCCAAAGCTGCTTTAATATAGATAATGTAGAGACCTGCCCGGAAACCCTAACCAGAAAACCGTAATTGACCTCTATTTTAGCCACTCATCTGTACATTCTTTTACGGGAGCAGCGCATAGCGGGAATTTTCGTTTTCACTTATTTTTGTTTTCATTTAATATTGTCCTTCAGATGCTTTCTTTACTGTAAAAAAATAGCACCAGAGTTTTCAGTCGCTCTGTCCGCAGGTAACGACTTCACTCAAAATAAAGGAACTAGTACCGACAATGCTGCCCTCAGTGAACAAGCTTCTTTGTAGGTCCCGCTTTGTAGGAGAATAGCAAAGAAACGTTCAACTGAAATAATCGTCTGTGCAATCAATTCCTTAGTACTAAAAGCCAATGGGACTAAAGTAATCAACGGAGTGACTGAGAGGACGCGGGGAGTGAGAGAGCGGAGAGCAACCCGGCGGCGGCGTCTCCCAGATCGGCGGTAATTGATGGCTTGCCCCGACGCTCCTATTTACAAGGTTATATCAGTGGAGGACTAGGATTCTCTCTCTCTCTCTCTCTCTCTCTCTCTCTCTCTCTCTCTCTCTCTCTCTCCCCCCCCTTCCTCGTTAAGTAATTGCCAGTGAGATATTTTCCAGTTTGATAAAAAAGTATATATATATAAAAAAAATAGCATATATATTTACTGTTCGTGGCGTGAAGTGACTCAGCGGGTTCCAACGTTTTTTAATTTATTGGAATGGTTAGGTAACGTTGGTGTCAGCAGATAAATATAGAGTAGAGATTTTGTACAGGAATAGTGTTGTTTTTTTTCCTCTTTATGGCGAAAAAAAGAGGAAGCTGAAAAGTATTAAGTGTATGTTAATGATGCATCTTGGTACCGATTAAGTATACTATATTGAAGTTGTTTAGCACTTAAATGAAGAAGGTACCGAATAAAATAACTAAATAACGTCTGATAGTGTATAAATGTACTAGAAATAATTATAATAAGCATGAAAATGAAAAAAATAAAATATGCACATTACTACTCAGTAAGACAACTATATGGAACGAGGCTTTAACTTGTAAAAAGAGAATCACGTCGAGGAAAATTATATTATTGTAACTAGTGTTGTTATTAAGAAAGTTACAACCTCTGCGGAATTCCAGGCGATAGGAAGTTAATAGAGAAACTGCGTCGGGGAAATTACAGCTTCGAGACCGCGAGGAAGGTCAGCACAGGGGTGAGCTTTAGGGTGGAACAAGGAGGTCATATGCGCCGTGTATTGACCGAATGAGGATACTGATGATGATGTTGATGATGCCGATAGCGACGCGAACTCGAAATTAATTACCTTTTAGCTAATTTCCGTCGCCTCACCCACGCATGCACAGATAAGCAAATACACACACACACACACACACACACACACACACACACACACACACACACACACACACACACACACACACACACACACACACACACACACACACACACACACACTCTGGCGTCCCTCGCAGCACCTATACCTGGGCGGGACCTTTTGACGCTCACCAGGCGGAAAATTGATTCTCCTATGAGCCGTGAGCTGAAAAGGTAAGATGAAGATCCTAATTAACTCCATGAAGCAAGTCCACCTTTCCTCCTCCTTCTCCTGCTCCTCCTCCTCCCTCTTCACCTTTTCATCATCTCCCTCCTCCTCGCCTCTCTCCTCTCATTTCTTATCACATTTCCTTTCTCGTCCATCCTCTCCTCCTCCTCCTCCTCCTTCTCCTCCTCCTCCTTTCCATCAACATTCTTCTTCACCTCCACTTCTACTCATATAAAGCCTCATAACAGGTCATAACTCCTTCTCAAAAATATGATTACGTATTTATGGAACTCGTCGAGAATGAGCTCAAAAGAAGGCTATTGATAAAGTGTTTTCGAGCCTCACTAAATTTGTCGCCTAGAGTTCGCAGGAAGGACCCGACATTATTACGGGGACGCTATTATGGGAAGAGAGGTGATACCAAACCGCCTGGGAGGGAGCAGCCACCCACCTGAAGATTAATCACGCCGCTGTGGGTTGAAGCCTCTTAGAAACGACTCCGCTAATCTGCGTTCTTGCGGGATGGAAACAGAGCGGAGACTTGTTGCTCGTTCCGAAGTGGAGGGATTCGCGGAAAATCGTGCGTGTTGGAAATGGTGGTGAACAGACTGAGTGGCGGATGAGTGGAGCTGGCTTGGCAGTCGTGTGGGAGTGAGTGCCTCTTCATAAGATACATTAATGAATTTGTTAGATGTATTGGAGGAAAAGGATGATGAAAGGTGTTTGTTTTACGCGAACTGCCTTATGCCGATTCACTGACCTCCGGCATAAACATTGTAATATTCTTTTGTTCCTCTGGTCTATTATCAGAGCACTCGCAAGGTCATTTTTATATCTTTTACAATTTTTCACCTCCACTAACTCCTCCGCATTTGGCACATGTTTTCTGTCTATATAATTAAGGTCTTAAGTAGCTTACCTGACATTTGGGTTAGCAAATGGGCCTGTAATTACCTGGTATATTTCCCTCATATAAAAAATACTATACAACGTTAGGTATCATCCAATCAGTATGAAGTGCGCCATTCCGTAGAGACTTTAAATAGGAATGTGATTGGATTAGGTGCATTTTGTTGTTGTTGTTGCCATAAGAGCTAGACAGACAAACAAGCGACACCTTTATCAATCCCAAATACCTGCGCCACTTTAATTATTTCATTGTTTACTTCTCATTGTTTACTCATACTCATTGTTTACTAATTGTTTACTACTCATTGTTTACTTATTATTTACACATTGTTTACTCATTGCTTACTACTCATTGTTTACTACTCATTGTTTACTTATTGTTTACTCATACTTATTGTTTACTCACACTCATTGTTTACTCATTGTTTACTCATAATCATTGTTTACTCATTGTATGGACAGCAACTGTGCAGGGAGAAAAAACTGCGGAGACGGTACAGAACGGAAGGGCACCAGGTTCTTCTTGCCCCAATCGGAAATAATAGTAAGGTCTGAGGCTAAGCGTTCTGCAGCCTCCAGCCTTGAGTCGTTAAGTTGAGGTTAAGTTTACTACTCATTGTTTACTTCTCATTGTTTACTCATTGTTTACACTCTCCTTTACCGTCCCGGGCCAGCAATTCAGAATTACGTCCGGAGAATAATATAAGAGAGGCCTCCTTGAATCACTCGTTTATCCTCTCTTTCTCGAGGGGATGGAGAGTGAGCGAACACCACAGGGGAGCACACACCCTTCCGCCTGCTTTCGTCTTGCTTTTTATACTGTTTCATATTGTTTGATGTTGTGTCGTCGTTGGTAGCATGTTTCCGCCTGGCGTTTTATATTCTTTCATGTTGTTTTATGTTCGTGTATGTTGTTGCGTCCTTTGTAGCTTAACCAGGTAACGCGGTCTTTGATAGGTCGTTGAGTCGTGCCAGGCGGGCTGTGTTGAGCTGTGCTGCGCTTAGAGAAGAGGAATATCCCAGACAGCGGCTTTAAACCAGGTTGTAGCTTCCACGGTGGACTCCCCTAATCTCTTTACTCCCTGTGTGTGTGTGTGTGTGTGTGTGTGTGTGTGTGTGTGTGTGTGTGTGTGTGTGTGTGTGTGTTTACGGGGTGCACACAAGCCTCTTTACACCATAACGAAGAGGATGTGCCAAAATTGGTGAGTGAGTTTCATATTTGTCTAGCTTAGTGTATGCTTTGGAAGGATGTATAAAGGGCTATCTATACTTCTATGTCCGTCTGTCTCGTCCAGTTTATGTGACTCTGTACGGACAGGAAATTAGCAGGCATCTCCTTTCTGTCTGTTTCTCTCCTTTCCTGTCGTTTCTTCTCTCCATCCGTTCTGTCCTGCATGCCCGTCTATTTTTACATCCTTCAGCGAGTCCCTCATAAGAAGAGCATTTCTGGGATTAATTGGCAGATGGAAGGGCCTTCTTTTCTTATCTCTTCCTTCTCCTCCTTCACCCCCTTCCAGTCTCCATCTAGTTCTTCCAGGTTGTCTATTCTTATCTTTCGCCTCCTCTGTACTTCCTCGCATTATCGCACTCACTCATAAAAGGTAATGGAGCGTAATGACACGAAATGAGAGGAGATGAGTCAGTATGAGGGAGGGCCTTAGCTTACGTTCCTGGGCTAATTTACTCTTTATTACTCGCCTATATAAGTCTGCTGATATTACAAGCTATATTCTAGGCTAGTTGACTCTCTCTCTCTCTCTCTCTCTCTCTCTCTCTCTCTCTCTCTCTCTCTCTCTCTCTCTGTGTGTGTGTGTGTGTGTGTGTGTGTGTGTGTGTGTGTGTGTGTGTGTGTTCGTTTCACTTTGCATTTTGTCATTTTCAATATTTCTTGTTTTCATGCCGCGCACTCACCACCTTTTTCTTTTTTTCCTTTTTTTTCATCCATTATTACGTGTCTTGTTTGCTCTTCTCTCTATTCGCTTCGTTGCACTCTTAATTATACTTCTGTGGAAACTCATTTTTTTGTCTGTGATTCGTTTTATTATTATTATTATTTTTTTTATATATGTTGCGCCGCGCTGCTGCCGTGTTATTGAATATTGTTTCTTTTTTTTTCGTGTTATTTTGTTGCGTATTTTGACCCACTTCCTATTGTTCTCAGGTGTTCAGGGTCAGGGGGAAGGTTGGCAGGTGTGTGTGTGTGTGTGTGTGTGTGTGTGTGTGTGTGTGTGTGTGTGTGTGTGTGTGTGTGTGTGTGTGTGCTTTGTTGAGTGTTTCCCGCTGAGCCATCTTTTGTTTTGCACTGTGTGAGGGGAAGGGAGGGGAGAGGGTCTTTTTGCGTGTGTGTGTGTGTGTGTGTGTGTGTGTGTGTGAGAGAGAGAGAGAGAGAGAGTTGTGCCGAAGAGGAAAAAGCTGCAGCAGCCTCGATGATATTTGTGAGTAAGTAAAAACCTGCTCCCGTCTTTCTTTCCTCTTTTTTTTGCCGAGTCAGTGTCACCATTAACAGAAAACTAGACTTGTCGGAGTATGCCAAATATGCGATGCCTCGTTGATAACCTGATGTACAAACTATTAGCCTTTTGTGATGATTATGTTACGAGTTTTGTCTATATAATTATTTCCTCTTAAGTGTACAAGCATTGAAAATTCTCCCCATTGCAAATTTTAGTTTTCTATATTACCAGTATCCGTTATTTTTTTTTTTGTGTATAAGTAGATCCAGAAATAGGAATAGATCGAAAAAGAGGGAGAGAGATAAATAATTTGATTCATGTGATACTAAATCTAGCCATCGTATGTAGGCGACTGGTAAATAGAACAGTGACTGCGTTGTCATATATAACAGAGAAGACCTTTCTTAGCCTGCACGAGAAACGAGAGTGAATAACGTTGTGAAAGTCAGCCTCGATGGTGACACTAATAAAGGAGAGAAAATTAAATGACAGCATGTGAAGTGGTAAGCGACGACGAACAGAAGCCTTTTTTTTTTAGATCACTGTTGCCTTATTAGCTTTGCCGCAGGAGGAGCTCGAGACGGCACTCCATTACCGCCAGAAAGCCCCGCACCGAGCCGAGATCTTGACGTGTAATGCGGCGTCGTTGGCTTAATAACGGTTCTGAGTCCGGACAGCGGCGCGGGCAGGGCGGCGCACTGGTTGGGGTGGCACTCTCGCTGGCATCCCTGGCACTCCTCCTCTTGCTCCTCTTCCTCCTCCTCCTCGTCCTCCTCCTCCTCCTCCTCCTCCTCCTCCTCCTCCTCCTCCTCCTCCTCCTCCCCATTCTCTTCCTCTGTCTCTTGTTCATTCTATTTTGTTCATTCTTCACCGGCTCCTGTTCCTCTCTTGTCTTATTCTTTTTCCTCCTCTTCCTTTTTCTCCTCCTCCTCCTCCTCCCATTTTTCATGTTCTTGCTGGATCTTCCTTCCCTTCTTCTTCCTTCTCCTTCCTCCTCCTCCTCGTCCTCCTCCCTCCCCCTCCCCATCTTCTCCACTCCTCCTTCTCCTCCTCTATTTCGAGTTGATTCTCCGCGTCACGCCAGCGGCTCAGGGCCACTGCGCTTAATGGCGGTGACAGCGGTCATGATGAGGAAGACGTCGACGAGATATCCACTACTTTGTTTCTTCTGCCGCCATTGTCTCGTCATCTTGGTGTTCTCTTTTGTTTTTTATTATGCGTTTTTACCTGCCGCGGAAAATATAAAAAATATCCAATTGATTCTGTTAAATATTTACTGAACTGACTTTTTATTATTTTTGAACTGCGTGACGTTTATTTTTTAACGCAGCTCTTCGTTCTCGGCCACTCGTTTTAGAGTTCAAACATTACTCACGGTGCAGCCGGTGATTCTCCCTCAAGGCGGAATGGAAAAGGTCTGATACTGTTACAGCCTGGTCTTTGAACGCCCATTTTGCCTTGACGGGCACGTGGCGAAATTAAACTAACGAAATCAGTAGGACGCTCACAAAGGACTTGGCTTAATGGGAAAGATCAAAGAGAGTCATTCAAAAGTCATTTCACAGTCACAGTGAAAGATATGTGGAGGACACGAGAGGGACGCCCACAAAGTACGTGACTCATTAAGGAAAACGAAGGACAGCCCCAGAAAGCAAGAGCCTGGAACAAGTCGATCTATTGTACAGAGTTGATTGGAGTTAAAGAGGAACGATGATGACATTTCTCAATTATTTTTTTTATTAGCAGCAGTATGGTGGGTCCTTTATCTTGTAGGGTTTATATATATCCATGGTGTCGTCTTCCTGGTGCTGTAAGTGGAAGAGAGCTGTTGTCTTGCCCTCGAAGGAGCTCTGTAGTAAATGTTTTCGTTCAGACGCTGCTCCCGGGTTCGCATAATGGAGCCGTGTCCGTCCATCACCACATTTATCTCTCTCTCTCTCTCTCTCTCTCTCTCTCTCTCTCTCTCTCTCTCTCTCTCTCTCTCTCTCTCTCTCTCTCTCTCTCTCTCTCTCTCTCTCTCTCTCTCTCTCTCTCTCTCTCTCTCTCTCTCTCTCTGCAACCGGTTTTCCTCCTCTTCCTCCTCTTTCTCTTTCTTCTCCTTATCCTCCTCTTCTTCCTCCTTCTCCTCTTCCTCCTCCTCCTCCTTCTCCTCCTCCTCCTCTTGCCTGCTGCTCTCCAGGAAATCACTTCACATTTCTTGGAATTTTGCCTCCATCGTTCCTTCTTTTCACGTGTTTGAGGAAGAAGTCGTATTTGGATGTATCACGACAACTTCCGTCAACACCACACACACCCTCACCACCACCAACACTACCACCAGCATCGCTATCACCACCATTACCCTCATCGTCACCACCTTCACCATAGCAATCATCAGCTTCATTCATCACCACTACCACCATAACTATCATTCACCATAACCTAAATCACCATAACAGCTATCATCAATTTAGCTTCACCGCCATTCTTGCAACCATCAGTATCACAATCATCACCACTACAATCACCACCACCATCATCATCATCATCATCATCATCATCATCATCATCACCACCACAGTCATCACCACCATCGCCGCCACTTCAATTATGGCCATTCATTATTTGCGTCACATTAATCATCTATTTGTCATCCGTATCTTTATCTTTATCTTAATCAGAATGTCACTTCCACTGCATATACGTATTATTATTATTATTATTATTATTATTATTATCTTCACCAGTATTTTTGTTGTTGCTCTGGATTTTGTTACTGGTGTTGCTGTCGCTGTTATTTTCACCGCCACATAGATGTAAACTAAGTAACACTAACACTAACACTAACAATAACACTAACATCGACTAACGTCAACAACCCCACCAAACCTAATCCCTATAACTACATAACTTCCCACCTTACGAAGCCTTTACATGCGTGCCAGAGGGGGAGAGGAGAGGGGAGCAGAAATTACCGACCGTAGTTTCCCGTAGCTTAAAACTTTAGTTCTTAATCATATTGTTTATAGAGGAAAAGGTATTGCGAGGGGAAAGGTGAGGGAGGGGAAAGTTTTAAAAGTACTCGTTGGCGGCGTCAGAGTTATGGGAGGTAGGAAAACTTATGAGGAGAGAGAGAGAGAGAGAGAGAGAGAGAGAGAGAGAGAGAGAAGAGAAGAGGAGAGAAGAGAAGAGAAGAGAAGAGAGGAGAGACCAGACTGATGACTTTGTCGGTTCTCTCACGACGCTCTTTCTTTGGTAAATTTTCCGACGCGCGATTGAAATACCTGTGTGTGTGTGTGTGTGTGTGTGTGTGTGTGTGTGTGTGTGTGTGTGTGTGTGTGTGTGTGTGTGTGTGTGTGTGTGTGTGTTTGGAAGATGGTGGGGTGAACGTGTACGTGTGCGTGGACAGGTGACCATATGACCTCTCACCTGTGTGTGTGTGTTTGTGTGTCTGTGTGTGTGTGTGTGTACGTGCGCGCGCGTGCAAGGCCAGTGACCTCTTGTCGAGATCAGCTGCCCCCTGTAAATGTGAGCTTTCACTACCTTGATTCTATTACGTCAGGCAGTGCATGATTGGGAGAACATAAGAACATAAGAACGTAGGAGTCTGCAAGAGGCCGGTGGGTCCGTACACGGCAGCTCCTTTGAACCTAAGCTCCCGTGAATCTAACCCCACCTAATATCGCTGTCCGTGAATTTATCTAATCTATTTTTTAATGTGATAATTGTATTGGCACTCACCGCATGACTGCCTATGTCCCTGTTCAATCTGAATTTATCCAGTTTAAACCCTACTACGTGTCATACCCGGTTCCCTTACCAACAAAACCTTATGGAGAGAGAGAGAGAGAGAGAGAGAGAGAGAGAGAGAGAGAGAGAGAGAGAGAGAGAGAGAGAGAGAGAGAGAGAGAGAGAGAGAGAGAGAGAGAGAGAGAGAGAGAGAGAGAGAGAGAGAGTACTTGACATTCATTGATATGCTGATTTTTTATGGGTGTAATTTCGATGCTTTGGCGTGGGAACAGAACAACGCGATGGATCCACTAGCCGCGCTGAGTGACTCACAACTGTATCCAGGGCGAGGCAGTTGTTTTGCTTGACTGCTGGTATTTCGATAATGTCCGTCGTTTTATTTTTTTAGCACGGTGCGAGTTAAGAAATAATTAAAAAAGGTTCAGAATAGAATAGAAAGTGGGGCTTAAAGGTCCAGATAATTACGAAAATGCATTAAACAGCTGTTCATTTTCAGCGACTTCGTGTTGGTAATATCAGAGTTTGAGTGTATTTTTACTTCTGCTTTGGATACATTTTAGTTTATTTTTTTCTCCTCTCGGATGACTTTGTGTTTATTGAAATGAAAGTTCATGCAGGTAATATCACTTTAATGTATCGAAACTTGTGGAACTTGCATGAAAACAAACACAGAGAGTCACAATTAGTACACTTTAATTATATGAACACACACACACACACACACACACACACACACACACACACACACACACACACACACACACACACACACAGCGTTATCAGGGGGTGCACATGCTCGCACAAAGACTTGTTATTCGCTGCACCAACCTTCACACTTTTATTACAGCGTAACAAGCGTCGACGACCCGCCCCACCGCGACCCCATGTTGGGATCTATGAGCACTTGTTTCAAAATTGCTTTCATTTGAACTCCAGGGTACCAATTCGACATTCTTGTTTTCTGAGCTCGGAAGATCGAATTGAGTTAATCATGTAATTACAATGTGTCTCATGGAAACTTGTTCTCTTTTACTTACCTGAATCAATTGACCTTCTTCCTCCGCTTGTGTTGTTTTTATCCTTTTCTTAAATGCTCTCGTTTATTGCACTATGAGCCGCAAATTCCTTTCAACATATTTTTGTTAACGTTTAATCCCAGGAATTTTCTTTTAACTGGTTCATTTTTTGGTCTTTATGATAATGGCTCGACACTTATGTTTTTGTGTTTTACCGGGACGAGGGCTTTCTGGCATTCTTTTTTATTTCTATTCTCCTATCGATTTTGCAATTCTTAAAGATTTCCCTTTTAATTCTTTTCCCACTTACAAAGATACTCACATGTTTTTTTTATACATATTGATACTTTTACTTCCATTAACAGTTCCTTATTAAGTTTGTAATGATGTTTTGATATTTCTTTGGATAGTTTAGTGTTTTATTGGGAGATGGTATCGTGATATTCTCCTTGCCACCACAATGGACGAAAACTTTACTCTTTCTGTAAATGTTGTTCTGTTTTAATGTTTCTCATACATTTTCTTACATAAGTTTTTGCTTTTCTTAGGAATGTCGATTTTGAGGTATTTTTTCTCCATAGTGTTGGGTCAGCTCATTATTTCTCTTCAAGACATAATACCCATATGCTTCTTAACCCGCATTACATTCACTCCGGAACTATAATGCCAAGGAGAAACACTTCACTCGCAGACTTACTCCTGATAAATCACGCTCCGCCCACCTCGTAGAGAGACGGGGAAAAAAAACACTTTCACTAACGGTGCTTATATGTTTCTACTTTTTATACGAGCGACTCTTGGGTGTCAGATCCAGGACAGAGCCAGTGTCTGGTCTGACGGCCCCCTCACGGAAGACTGCGATGGCGTGGCGTGGGCGTGGGCGTCGGCTACACGGGCGGCACTGGCTGGGTGTATGGTGGGGAAAATGACTTGCTGGGTGTGGTGGCCGTGGCGTTGGTGTGGGAGCGAAGGTGGTGTGGCATGCAGGGGGTCTAGGGGCATGGCGGAGATGAGTGCATGATTCCAGGCATAAAGAGAGGAATGGAAGGAGGCTGAATGATAAGTAGTTCAATTTTCTGCAAAAGTATAGAAATATTAGACATAACAGCGACTGAACTGCAACTACTACTACTACTACTAATAATAATGATAATAATAATAATAATAATAATAATAATAATAATAATAATAATAATAATAATAATAATAATAATAATAATAATAATAATAATAATGGAACAAAACAGTTAAGCCGTATTAATGGTGCACCTTTTCTTATACGGAGCAACTCACCTGCAAGAGTCGGGCGGGCAGGTGTGAAAGTCTCGTCACCTGGTTGGAGAGACGAGGGAGGGAGGGAGGGAGTGAGTTAAGGAATGAGGAAGGGTGTGGCCAGGCAGGGAGGGAGAAGTAACGCGAGACACAAGTAGGAAGTGAGAAACGGATATGATTGCGCAGGGAGGATATGAACGTAGGGATGACCAGGGAAAAGGAAGAGAAGGAAGGGAGGGATGGAGAGAGGAAGGGAGTGAAAATGAAGGGGAAGAGAGGAAGGGAGAGGAACACTATGGGTGGAGGAGGTAGCAGTAGTTCCGGGAGAGGGTGAGGAAGTTTGGGGATGAGGAAGGATTAGAGGAAAAAATAGCGGAAGGAAAGAGGGAGGGAGGGGAAGGGGAAGAGAAATCACGAAGACCTGCATGACAGTCAACGCCCCCGTCACGCCCACACCCACGCCCCCCCCCCCTCCCTCACACACACACACGCACACACATACATACACGGATGATTAGTTTTCTCCTCACTTGTCATAAACTACAACAAACTTCTTTAATAAACTAGATTATGATTGGGCTTTCAAATTCAAGGGCGAGGAAGAGTAACAAACAAACAAACGAAAAGTAAACAAAAAAGTAATAGCAGAAACAGTTGAAGTAGTAGTAGTATAGTAAATGTTGTTGTTCCTGTCGTTGTTTTTTGTTTGTCGGTGATGAGCAAGTCGTGACGAGACCTTAAACGTGGTCTGTGTGAGGCTGAGCCGAGGGAAAGAAGGAAGGAGTGAATGAAAGGCCGTGTCAGGGGAGCAGGACACTCACGACTGACCTTGTTCCGTGATTTTACTGACCCACACGTGTTACGCAGGCTCAAACACACACACACACACACACACACACACACACACACACACACACACACACACACACACACACACACACACACACACACACACACACACACACACACACACACACACACACACACACAGAAACACAAAAACATACACACCGAACCACTTACTTTGTTTTTCTTAGGATACACAAATCTATAGAAGCATTCACACACACACACACACACACACACACACACACACACACACACACACACACACACACACACACACACACACACACACACACACACACACACACACACACACACACACACACACACACACACACACACACACACACACACACACACACACACACACACACACACACACACACACACACACACACACACACACACACACACACACACACAGACACACCTTTCCGGGGTAGCTTCGTGACCTGTCTTAGGGCATGACCGGTGCGACTGACCAATTTGACCTACATTACAAGGAGGAGGAGGAGGAGGAGGAGGAGGAAATAAGAGGAAGAATGAGAAAAGCACAAAAACAAGAGAAAGAGAAAGATAAAATTCAGCACTCCATGTATAACCTTTGCATCTCCCAGCCGGTACTCAGCTCTTTGGCGCACCTTCCCCGTACCTCAAGTGTTTGTGCTCCTTACATCTTGGTGCTGGTGCGGATACGTAGGTAGGTAGCCAGGGAGGAAGACAAGCAGCCAGGTACATAGTTAGTCAGGTAGGCGTAGCCCCCGTGTTTACCTGAAGGCGCTACACGGGATCATCAAATGCCAACGTGAGAGTTACGTAAAGGAGGCCGTATAAACGAGGGAGGAAGAAGAGGGAGAGTCGGAAAGGAGAGATGGGGGGAGGGAGAATAGTAGAGAAGGAGAGGAAGGAATGGAGAGAGGGGGAAGGGAGGAAAGGAGAGAGGGGTAGAGAGGAAAGGGATAACGGAAGTAGAGTTGGGTGGTTGAGAGAGGAAGGAAAGGAGAGAGGAAATGGGACGGTAGAAACGGAGGTGGTCTGAGAGTGATATAGAAGAGGAATTAGTCTGAATTAATTACGTGTATCGGGGAAACGAAGTACCACGATAACAAGATTCCTGGTAGTTCGCCCTCGAGTCTGCGTCAGAGCCTTAATCCCCTCACCCCTGTCTCCAATCTCTCTTGAAGTGGCTCGATTGAAGTACTTTTTTCCCCTTACTAAGCTCTTCATCATGCAGAAGGTACGAAAGCGTTGTTGTGCGGGTGCTGGAGAAACAGGGTTGAAGATTAGGGAAGGAGAGAGGAATAGAAGTCGGAAGAGAGGCTGGAAGGTATTGAAAATATCTTATGCTTGTGTTGAAAGATACCTGCGTGAATGTAGGTGTTGCAAAGTGTACAAGAATGACTTTGTGGATGTTGAAAGGCGCTAGAATAGGCAGATATCATATTAGGTGGCATAAAATATGTCCATGGTATGTGAATAGCTGCCAAGAGGTATTACAAACGTCTTAGCAGTGTCAAAAGATGTTCCGATGGAGAATGTGAATGTCAAAGTCTTAGGGTACCGAAAATTTTTGTGTGTGCAAGGAGCTTCTAGAACAGGCAGAGGTGCTGAGAGGAACTTATAACGTTTGAGGGTTATGGACGGGGCTGAAAACTTCTGAAAACTTCTACAGGATATTAAAAAAGTCGTGAAAGGTGTATACTGAAAAAAAAAATCTCAAAGGTACCGTTATTAAAAACTGTTGAAAGGTCTTGAACATCTACTCGTGGTATTACAAAATATTAGGAATTCCTGAAAATCTCCTAGTGTGCTATTAAATTCAGTTATCCTGGGTGTCATTGCGCTGAAGAGAACCTAAAATACCTTAAAAATGATGAGGTGTTGAGGTGGAGTGCGGTAGCAAGGTGTAATGCACTGGGCGGGGGGATTAGTGAAAGGGCTGGAGTGCAGATATATAAATGGGTTTGCGTGCCCGGGGAAATAATTAAATGGGCGTTGGAAGGATTACGGAGACGTGGGGCGTGGCGGGGTGGAGGAGGAGGAGGAGGTAGGGGTGGCGAGAGTTGGTGGTGGGGGTTTCTGCACATTTATAACAGCATATAGCGCCACGCCTTTTCCCAAGTTATACCTGTGTGTGTGTGTGTGTGTGTGTGTGTGTGTGTGTGTGTGTGTGTGTGTGTGTGTGTGTGTGTGTGTGTGTTACTCGAAGGGAAAGGTTTCTTGCCACCAACACTTTCAAACCATACTAACTTTTACATCCATTCCCCGCTGCGACCATTCCACTTATACCTCGTTAACTGCATGCCTTTCCATCCGCCCGCCCCTCTCTGTGTATCTATCCACTTACCCTCCTACCTATATCCACCTTTTAATGTTGTTGTTGTTGTTGCTGTTGTTGTATTATTGTTGGTGTAATTATTTTTTTTGTGTTACTGGCATCTGTTACTCGCTAATGTTTCTAGTGAACCTCTGCGTGACTTCCTTTCCACCTCACATCTTTAAACACGTCTACTTGCTTGTATGTTTGATTTGTTCTTAGTGTATATTTGCTTGTATATTTGTATGCTTATATTTCCTTGGAAGTAAAGGGAGGGTATGGGAGGAAGGAATAGGAAAGGGGTCAGGTATGGCGAAAGAAGTGATTAGAGAAGGGGCGTAAGGGTAAAGGAAGGGAATGGGATGGGGAGAAGGAAGTGAAAAGCAGAAACGTGAATGAAGTGAAGGAGGGAGAAACTGGGAGGAGGGAATATAGAATGGGGGTCGGGAATGGCGCAATTAACGAACCTACACATGTACACTTTTTCCATATACCTTCGTTCTTGCATCTTTACGGTATGAGTATGAACATAAGAACGTAAGGAGTCTGCAAGAGGCCGATAGGACAAGTACAAGGCAGCTCTTGCGAACCTAACCCCTACTAACATCACCATCCATGAACTTATCTAATCTGTTTTTGAATGTGACTATAGTATTGGCACTCACAAAGATGAATAAAGATGAATAAGATCAGGAGGCAGAAAAGGAGGAGAAAGAGGAGGAGGAGCAGGATAAGTTATATTAGTGTTTCCGTTATCATCAATTATATAATGGGTATACTCAAGATACTTGTAATAGTTTTTGTTTTCTTTCTTAAATGCTTAGAATTAAATCACTCGAGACGTGTTATTTTCTGTTGGCGCTAATGTCAAGTATGTTTTTTGTGATCATGTTTTAAGACAACTTTCAGATATATATAATGTCATATTCTTTTTTTTTCATATATTTGCCTCAGAATCGCATGCCTTTAGTGAAAGATACTATATACGTAAGAAATGTTCGTAAATATTGTATAGTGGATGTGAGTGAAATGGCTTAGGGACGTAGGTAAGTCTCCGCTGGCTCACGTGCTAACCCGCGGAAGTTTTCTGTGTCTGGGGACGAGGGGCAACAATTGTATTTCTACGCGAAGTTCTTACTCTACGATATTTTAATTTCACTTGGTTTAAAGGGACTAATCCCTCATTTGCTCTGCTTGTTTCCTTCAGCTGACAGCCACCTTGCCTTCATTGTTTCCCTGTTCGTGTACGCTATTTTTTTTTTTTTTTCCCTCAGTGCAGTAATTCTTAAATCGTCCAGTCCAGTTACCTGTTCCCTTCAGCTGCCTGCCGCCCGGTCTCGCTGTTCCCGAGGCTGTTTTCCTTCATGACCTCCCCTCCTCCAACTCCCCAACCCCAACATCATCCAACCCCGTCTAGGGCCTGCCAACATATTGATCATCCTCGCCTCTCATTTTTCACGTCAGCGGCACGATATTATCGCGCGAGAGTGATACACAAATTAATCTTCCGGCTCTATGAAGTATACTTCGTCATTTTTCTCCTCCGAGGAAACGTATTTTTCCCCCCGGATTCCAATAAATGTTGTGGATCAATCCTGGACGGACTAGCCGAGTTACCTAACGCCGGCGTGGCTGGTGTTGTCCTGCTGCCCTGTCCCTGCATCTGCCCCTGCCCCTGTAGTCAGTTACTCCTCGCCACAGCGGCAGGTGGACGGGAGGAAAGGAGCAGGGGGCAAAGAGCAGAAGAGTGGGAGAAGGGGCGAGGAGTTATGAGGGAAGGAAAAGGTGGAGGAATGGGAGGAGTAAAATGACCTGGCTGGTCACGCCGAACACACACACACACACACACACACATACACACACACAAACGTGCATGCGCAAGCACAAAAAGTTTAATATATTTTTCAAACGCTGCGGTAGTGTGGCGCCCTGGGTGGGACGCCTCGTCACAGCCGCCCTCCGGGGATAAAATCCAAAACGTCCCGTCGGTGGCCGCCGCACAGTTCATTCACTCGACGCGCACCACGGGGATGCCTCGTGTTCATTACCTCGACAGTAAACCTCAAATACACTCCGAGGGAATGCAACGTTGGCATGATTCTCTCAGTATTCTCGCCTTAACGAGGTCTTGTGACTTTCGGGAGAAAATACATTTGTTTTGTTTCCAACTTGATGCCTCCGCGGCCGGAAACCAAATTTTCTTCTCTCAAAGGAGGAGGATCGGACAACATGATAACAAATTGGCCCTCAACAAAGGTTCGCAGTTTCTCAAACCTCAGTAGCGTTCCTGTTCCTGCTCGTTCCGGTATGAATTTTAGACCCTCAGAGCGAGGAATATAGAACAAAAATGTAGCCGTCCAAGTTGCTGCCAAACAAACCTCAAAGTCATTCTTTATTTCGTAATATCCATATATACATAATAATAATGATAATGATAATAATAATAATAATTATTATTATTATTATTATTATTATTATTATTATTATTATTATTATTATTATTATTATTATTATTATTATTATTATTATTATTATTATTTTATTACCATTGTTATTATTATTATTATTTTATTATTATTATTATTATTATTATTATTATTATTATTATTATTATTATTATTATTATTATTATTATTATTATTATTATTATTATTATTATTATTATTATTATTAATATTATTATCATCCTATTAAAGAAAAATGTCTACATTAATAACAAGTCATCATTAAACTAAATTCAATTACATTTTTTTCGCCATTTATTCATCATTTGAACAGCATATTGGACTTTAATATTGTTGAGCCTTTTACCTCGTCTCTTAATTCTAGATAAAAAAAACTACAATATCGTAGCAACAAAATGAATAAAAAGGCTGGACGTAATGAAGGAGGTAGCATATCCTTGACGCACGCGGCGCCATGGTGAGGTGAAGGAAGATAAAAAGCTATTAATGAGTAGCGTGTCAGGTATGTCACCCCCCTACCCTCCCCTCCCTCCTGCTCCCCCTCCCTCCCAATCAAGCCTCACGACACACCAACACACCAAGGAGTCCAGGCGCCTCACCAGACACACTTTGCTCCGTCTGGTGAGCTCGAGGAAGCGTCGGTGTAGCTCTCGGCCTATACGTGACTATAGGGAAACGCCTGACATCATCTGAGTACCCTGTCCACGCCCTACAATATATCAAAATATCATAAAAGAGCGGAAAACAGGAAGCACCACCTCACTGCTCAGTTTGGTGGAGGAAAAAATGAGTTAGTGAATATTTTGTCGTACTGGTGACTAGAGTGCAGTACCTTGCATCCTGAGAGTGTCATTACCACGCCCTAGAAATTATAGTAACGACGAAGAGATAAAAAGGAAAAAAAATACCCTTTTCAGTTTGATGCTCCGGAATGAGAGAAAGTTGATGAACCATTTTATCTAATATTGACCAGAACCTCTCCTTACACTGCAGAGAAGCATCACTTCGCCCTAGCAGAAACAAGAAGAAGAAAAAACAACAGACTTCCTGCTAAGTCTGCCCATTCAAGAAGGAAAATTAGTGTTGCTGCAGGTTTTGACGTTCTGGTGAGTAGTGCAACGCCTCACACCGCAGATATACCTGATCTCACCCCCAAAGGAATTATATATCAAGAAACGTGGGGGAAAACACCGTCCTTCCCCGCCTTGCGTTCAACAAGAAAAAATAACCCAACTCTCGGCTTACTGATGCCCAGCGCACTGCTTTACAACCCAGGGAATCTTCACTCCGACTTAGAGCAAAGTTAAGGGTTAAGTGTGAGGAAAAAGAGCAGCAGACAACTTTTTACTCTGCTAGATGCTTGAAGAAGGGTATAATTGGTGCACATCTTAACTTGGTGGTGACCAGAGAATTCTTATCACAACCTAGAGAATCTAATTTAATACCAGGAAGAGAGGGAGAAAAAATACAGACACTTTCACTCGGCTTAAAAGTCTCCTGCCTAGTGTCCAGTTTAACATTCAGACATTAACCGGTAGCCCCCTGAGACCCACGCCGCGTGTTGTCATGGGGAGGTGATGTGTTTTTGTGTGTGACTGGTGGGGAGGCCACGTTGCCCGCGCCAACCATAGAAGCTCCAGTATACAACCATTCCTGACGACCGCTGCTTCCAGGCGCCGCCAACACACTGCTCCGGTAAATTGCATGAGTATTCATTATTTAAATGTCGTATTGCTTGATAATTGAAGGGTCTCGGAAGTTAATCTTTGTGTAAATACCTTGTAGTGGGGGAGAGGTAAGGTGTATGGGTGGCGAGGCGCACGGAAGGGTTGTCTGTGTGTGTGTGTGTGTGTGTGTGTGTGTGTGTGTGTGTGTGTGTGTGTGTGTGTGTGTGATGGGAGACAGCAGTCATTCCAGCTGCCTCGCCGGGGCCGCCAGCGGGTCATGTAGCTCCTTCACCTCTGCCACAGGTCAGTAGAGTCCTTCCGCAGCCTCACTCCCGCTCGTCCCCGCGGCGAGACACCTGTGTAGGGCCGCGTGAAGGTGTGTTAGCCGCTGTTTAGCTGAATGACTATTTGTATCACACAATGGCAAAATGATCTCGAGGAAGACCATCAGTATAAGTTTACGAGACGTGGCGTTTCATGAGTTAAATGGCTTCATATAAATTATATCAATAGAGCGACTGTTTGACTGGAGAATTGTTCCCACACTCCTCATCGATTTGCTGTTGAAAAGAATTAAAAGACTTGTCACGGGACGCAAGGCATTACACGAGGCAATGTATTATATATATATATATATATATATATATATATATATATATATATATATATATATATATATATATATATATATATATATATATATATATATATATATATATATATATATATATATATATATATATATATATATATATATATATATATATATATATATATATATATATATATATGTGTATATGTGTGTTTATGTGTGTGTATTTGTGTGTGTGTGTGTGTGTGTGTGTGTGTGTGTGTGTGTGTGTGTGTGTGTGTGTCGTGGCAGAGGTGGTCTCTCAGCAACCTGGGCCAAACAGTCAAGTGCTCAATAAGTGGCCGGGGAGAGACACGCACGCAAACCTTCCCCTCGCCTCACACCTCCCCTCCCGGTACCTGATCACCCCTGACCTCATCACCTCCATTACCCACCTTTTTCCTTCTCATTTTGCTTCACCTTCCTCTGTTTCCTTGCCCCACCTCTGTCGTGGCCCTTAGTCTTCACCTCCCTAACCTTACCTCGTCCCTTATTACCATTACCTCCCATTCCTCCTTCATTTTACCACCTTTCCTTCACCTTAAACCTCTCCCCCTCCTTCCCTTTCCCTCCCCTCTCTATCTGACCCCTCCTCTCTCCTTTCTGACCTTGCCTCACCTCCCTTACTTTTTTGCCCCTCTATCTTTGCCACGCGCCTGCCCTCCCCTCGTCACCCCTCACTTCACTCCCCTGGGCGTTCGTATTTTTCGCCACCTTTCAGTATAAAATTTTACCTCCAATAATTTTCTTTTGTCTGTGTGTGTGTGTGTGTGTGTGTGTGAGAGAGAGAGAGAGAGAGAGAGAGAGAGAGAGAGAGAGAGAGAGAGAGAGAGAGAGAGAGAGAGAGAGAGAGAGAGAGAGAGAGAGAGAGAGAGAGAGAGAGATTCTCTCTCTCTCTCTCTCTCTCTCTCTCTCTCTCTCTCTCATATGCTGTACACGTGTATGATGGAATGTGAAATATGATGTAGCAGTAAAAATTTTAATGGAGCAAAACCTTTGGAATTAGTGAGTGTAATTACTGACGGGGGGGATACTGTGTTTGCCTTTGTTTGTGTGTGTGTGTGTGTGTGTGTGTGTGTGTGTGTGTGTGTGTGTGTGTGTGTGTGTGTGTGTGTGTGTGTGTGTGTGTGTGTGTGTGTGTGTGTGTGTGTGTGTGTGTGTGTGTGTGTGTGTGTGTGTAAGATTAGTTAATGGTACTAGTATATTTGATGGACAAGTAATAATAACAATGTCTCATATCCGTGAATTTAATTGAACTGTTCGAAAATCATCACAACAATTTTCTTTTTTGAGTATAGACAAACCAGAATGGAGCGAGTTCGGTGCCATTATTATTTTTTCAGTGCTCGGGGCGGGGGGCAGGTGACCCCAACACAGGTCAATGCGTCCGTCATGAGCAGAAAAACAGGAATAGTAATATAAAAAAAAATCGTACTCACCCACCTTTAGAGAGAGAGAGAGAGAGAGAGAGAGAGAGAGAGAGAGAGAGAGAGAGAGAGAGAGAGAGAGAGAGAGAGAGAGAGAGAGAGAGAGAGAGAGAGAGAGAGAGAGAGAGAGAGAGAGAGAGAGAGAGAGAGAGAGAGAAGCGTGGGCCTTTCTGATTGCTTAGTGTCTGTTTGTTGTGCCTATGTACCTGGCAACGCGGAGAATACCTGTCCTATATTAGCAGGATGTGTTATTATCATTGTTATTAATATCATCCTTATTGTTATTATTTATATTATCATTATTTTGTTCTTATTTTCATTATCATTATTATGGTTATTGTTATTATTATTATTATTATTTTTGTCATTATTGTTATCATTCTTCTAATTGCTATTGTATTTTGTATCATTGCTTTTCTGATTATTATTATTATTATTATTATTATTATTATTATTATTATTATTATTATTATTATTATTATTATTATTATTATTATTATTATTATTATTATTATTATTATTATTATTATTTTCATTATTACTATTGTTAATATCATTATAACGGTGTTGCTACTATTGTTTTATTGATGCCCTGGATAATGGTTTGTAATATAAGACAACTTCAAATATTTACTTATTTGCTTATTGATAAATGTTTATTCCCTGCTCAGCGTGAGTGAGCGTGTCGCCGCTGCAGCCATGAGGGACGTGCGCCGCCTGCTGGTGGTGTGGGGCGTGCTGCTCCTCACGCTGCCCGCCCTCTGCCCCGCCGCCGGTGAGTGGGGCACCAAGGGCTGTCTGTACCTTCCTTTTCGTAAACATTTTCATTTGCTAACATTTTTAACTTCTTATCACTTTATAGAGTCTTCCGCGTCGCTGACACCCTAGCGCACTCACCTTCCCTTAGAACCAGTCTTATCGCTAACACCCTCACGTCCTGTAATCATCGCTAAGCCTTCCTTGTCGCCATGCCACTCACTCACTCACTCACTAATAAAAATAGGTATTTTCCCTAACCTCTCTTCTCCCTCGCTGTGTAGTTATTGCTTCAGATGCTTTTTATGTTTACCCTTAACCCTCAAACCTGACCTTTCCCCGTCACTAATTCCTTTTTGTTGTATCAATTCGTTACTGTAGTGGGGTTTTTTTTTCGCTTTTCTCACGCGATTGTTCGTTACTTCCTCATTCTCCTAACATATTCTATTGCTATTTCGTCATTTCTCTACCCATTTTTTCGTCATTACTACATTGCATTAATACATTACGTCGTCAGCTTTCTAACAAAACTCCCCTTTCACTAATTCCTTATCGCTTATCCCAGGTGTTCTACCGTTACGTCCTCATTCTCATAACCTTTATATATCAAACGGCAAAGTGTTGCCGCAAACGTTCCTTATATTGTCTCCTGCTTCTCAACCTTTCAAAAAGATTAAGAATATAAGGAACATTGTTGTAGCTTTTAAAAAATAGCCAACGGAAGCTACTCAATTAGTTAACTTCAACATGATCTTATCAATCGCCCTCCTTCAGTATGCCTCCTCCTCATTCATAACGATCTTTGTATGTAATGTATCAGTAAATTCTTTGGTAACAGTTTCCTTACCTTCGGAATGTTCACACTGGTGGCTTTTCTGTGTCATCCTTAGCTAGACATCACTTTTTATTAGCTCTATAAATGTCAATATTACTTTACTGAAGAAGAAAACATTAGAAGCAAGTGGCATTTTTTAATATTGTACAATCACGGTGGAAGCTTATCAGTGGTGAGAGATGACTGGTAAAGAAAAAAAGAGAACATATATACCAGTTTCTTAGTTACATTTTTTTGTTTTTGTTTTAAAGACGTGTGTTGAGGGAAGGTGGCAAGGTATTTTTATATTTGTTGTTGTTGTTGCTTGTTTTTTTCTGAATTGAGTAAGGCGACTAGTCTCGTATTTTAGTTAATTCTGTCATGTTGTCATATAGCTCCTTAAGCTTAGTTATAGGTGTGTGTGTGTGTGTGTGTGTGTGTGTGTGTGTGTGTGTGTGTGTGTGTGTGTGTGTGTGTGTGTGTGTGTGTGTGTGTGTGTGTACTGCATTATATTATGTATAATTGTATATGTGCATATGCAAAGATAAATGGGTGGATGAAGGAGCTTTAAATAGTTTGTCATATATTACTTTCCCAGACGTGGATGGCGGGTGGAGTGACTGGTCTGAGTTGTCGTCGACGTGCACCAAGGCGTGTGACGTGGGCTCGGAAAAGAAGGTGAGGTCGTGCACCAACCCAGCGCCGCAGGGCAACGGCCGTCTGTGCGTCACGGAGGACGGCAGTGCTTCTAAAGACCCGGAGTTCAAGTTGTTCCCCTGCAACGTTCACAGCTGCTGGGGTGAGTAAAGCGGCCAGGCGGGGGTACCGTAGGTGAGGAGTGGTGGAGTGGAGTACAGAGCGTTTTTTTTTTCTTTTTTCAGGTAGGGTGATAGACGAGGGTCTTGAAATATCAGAAGCACTCTGTCTCCATAAACTTAGGCACACACACACACGCACCACACACACGCACACACACACACACATACACCAAAAAAGAAAGAAAGAAAAAAAAAAAAAGCTCCCCTTCCCTCTAAAAGTATTCTAATATATCTTCAGAGGTGTCGTGATATTCTCCTTTAGGTGTTTCAATGCTCTTCCACCTAAACTAACATTACAACATATTATAAACATCCTGACAGTACCAAGAGCTCTGTGCATCCCACCCTCTGTTATTTACTTATATATATATTTTTTAAACTGTGACTACCCATTGATCAGTGTTTAGGGACCCAACACTGCATGGGGAGTGACTCGTTAGACGCATCCCAATGAGCCTTGGATGACGTGGCGTGTTGTGTGTTCCCTCAGACAACAGCTGGAGTGAGTGGGGCAACTGCACGGTGGAGTGTGGCCGCGGTATTACGAAGAGATACGCGGTGTGTGGAAACGAGAGTCTGCCGTGCGTCGACAACCAGTACAAGGAGGAGGTGAAGGCCTGCAACACCTGGAACAAGACCACATGCCCCAGTACGTAGACAGGTGACAGTGGCGTCGCTAAACCCGTTGTTATATGAAGTCAGTATAGGCCTGTGTGTTTTATTGTGTTGTCTGAGCAAACTGCCTTCATAGTCACTTTCATTCTACAAATTGTCGTAAACTTTTACTGTTATATCAGTCAGCGTCAAGATACATGATATTTAAAAAGATGGATAAAAAATGGACAAATTATTTTCAATCAAAGTATGTGCTACTTCAAAAGAATATTTAGTTCTATCATGTTTTTCATCTGTTTCGTATTTACTTTGAGTGTGTGTTGAGACCATTCTAATTTCGTTTTTTTTTATGTTTGTTTCTGATCCGCAACAAATTTAAGTTTTTATGAAACTGAATGCAACATACACTTCTTTTTCTTCTTCTTCTTCTTCTTTTTCTTCTTCTTCTATTTCTTTTCCTTTTCAGTTTTCTTCTTCTTCTTCTTCTTCTTTCTTTTTCGTTTTCTTCTTTTTCTTCTTCTTCTTCTTCTTCTTCTTTTTCATCTTCTTCTTCTTCTGCTGCTTCTTCTTCTTCTTCTTTTTCATCTTCTTCTTCTGCTGCTTCTTCTTCTTCCCTGGAATCACCCATGTTTCTCCCTCCCTCAGGCCCGTGTGAGGCCAAGAAGTGCCCAGACATCGCCGTGTGCCTGGACAAGTCGACGGAGACAGATCCCGTGGCTGTGTGTGTGTGCACGATGAGCTACATCATGAACGAGGCCAAGACAGCCTGCATCCGTGAGTGTACCGCGCCGAGAGGTTGATTGAGGTGGTCTTCACTTAGGCACTAAACGACGTGAGCTCAGGAGGCTTCACGGAGCACAGTCAGTTTTAGGAGCAGATAAAATAGCATGAATTCTTCGCTATATATTTCTTCTTACTATGTCTTTTGTTTATTAATTTACCTGTATACATTTTCTCTTATTTTACGGTGGGGAGCAAGGTAAGAGCGAAACAGAATCATAAGAAAAATTCATAATACGAGCCAGAGAAAGACGCCAATAGACAGAGATCGGATTTTGTTCTTGAGGATGTGTTTATTTCCGCATCTCAAAGCATCTAGTCACAAGGCATTTCTCCTACAGACACAACCGCATAAGCTTAAGAACATGTCATGGTGGTTAATACAGAAAAAAAGCTGCAACAATTCCTCACGTATCAATCAGGGTTCTATTACTTCGGGAATATTTATATTTCTCTGACCCTCGCTCAGCCTTATTTTCATCCCCCGCAGCCGTGAAATACTTCCTCCTCGTCCTTGCGGGAAATAAATTGCCACCAAGTCGGTGATAAATCTTCAAGCTCGACGCTGCGGGGACGAAAGGAGAAATTGCACTCACTGACCTTTTGTGCGTGTGTGCGTGTGTGAGTGTTGTGTGTGTAGCTGTGGGTGTTTGTAAGTGTGTGTGTGAGGGTGGTGGCTTGTGTGTTTGTGTGCTTCTCGGATACACATAGAAGACTCCCTTTAACCCCATCTATTCACTTTTCTTATCCTTGCCGTGCCGTTCCTTGAGGCTCCCTGGGTGTATATGGAACTGGCTTGACAGATACACGCAAAGATGGACTAATTTAGCTTCATGTATTTGTCTTCCTCTTAACTTCCTTACATCGAGTCGAGGCTCTCCGAGGATGTCTAATTTAACTGAGTGGTTAGTTACGGTATACTATGCAGCTGATATGTTATGTGGGGTATTAACTTATCTAGGTATCCCTGTCTAGCTTGGTATGTATCTATCTGTATAGTTATATGTATCTCTATGTTCGTGCTGTACAGTCCACCGTCACCCCCCCCACACACACACACACCCTATGTACCTCTCCAACTATTCCTCTTCTTCCATTCTTCCCCATAATGCCTCGAGGTTACGCAGGATGAGGTCAGTGAGGTCATCGCGGTAACAACTTTTGCAATGATCACTAGATTCTTTGCTCCCCTGCCTGAGGTTTAAAATACGTCATTATGATCTCCTTTTGCTGTCATTTTCATGTTCAAACTCTATCACATGGCCATTGTCCCTGGCTGCTCTCTTTCCACTTTTTTTCTGTTCCACTTTTCCATCTGTAAGACGGTCTATGTGTGTCTTTGCGTCGGCAGTTCCACCACCCACCTCTCCAACGCCCCGCCCCATCCCAACCCTGCCGCCGGCGCAGAAGGTGGTGGCGACGGTGATCTCCAAGACGGCCTCCACCATCATCATCATCTGCGTCTCCATCTGCCTCATCATCTTCCTCGTCCTGCGCATCTTCACGGAGGATCGAATCATTCAGATGAACATGGAGATCTCCCTCGTCCTCGCCCACGCCATGCTCATGTTCCCGACCTCCTTCACCGAGACGCCTGTGAGTATGCCGCCTTTTCTTTTTCCTCCTCCCCTCGTCTCCATCCTCTCTACTCTTCTTTCTACAGCCTCCAATACCTCACAGACCCGTCCCATTCAGCTACCTCCCATCTTTCTCCACCTCCTTCTCCTCCCTATCTGTTTTCATCTTCTCTCCTCATCTCTCCTAATCCTCCTCCTCCTCCTACTTTATCCACCCTCAGCCTCACCGAACTCTCCTACTCAGAAACTTCCCATCTTCATCTCTCTTTCTCTTCTCTTTCTCCTCCCCATTAGTCTCCATCTTTTCTCCTTTCCTCTTCCTTCTCTCAACCTTACCTAACTCTCCCATTCAACCACCTCCCATTAACTTTTCAACCATTTTCCTCCCACTTTTCCTTTGTCTCCATCTTCTCTCATCTCCTCCTTAACCTCACCTAACCACCCCATTCAACCACCTCACATCAACCCTTCACCCTTCTCAAACCCCTTCCTTTACACCCCCTCAGGACATGTGGCGCGTTATCTCCAACCCTTCACCCTTCTCAAACCCCTTCCTTTACACCCCCTCAGGACATGTGGCGCATTATCTCCAACCCTTCACCCTTCTCAAACCCCTTCCTTTACATCCCCTCACGACATATGCCGCGTTATCTCCAACCCTTCACCCTTCTCAAACCCCTTCCTTTACACCCCCTCAGGACATGTGCCGCGTTATCTCCATCTTCATCCACTACTTCTTCACGGCGTGCTTCATGTTCATGTTCCTGGAGGCGCTGCACATGTACGGCTACGTGGCCTATGTTGTGAAGCAGAACGGCATGTGCTCGCGGGTGCAGAACACGCTGGTGGGCTGGGGCGTGGCTACCATCATCCTACTCTTCTGCATCTGCTTCCAGTACGAGAACTACGGCGGGAAATACCAGTGAGTGCAGTAGTAGTAGTGGTAGTAGCAGTGGTAATAGTAGTAGTGGTAGTAGTCAAGTAGTAGCCAAGAGATGATGGCGCCACTATAAACACTTACCTGCGCCATGACGGGCTGGGGCCAACTACCATCCAGGCCCCTCATGAAAAGCCTACCGGCGCTATAGGCGTTCACGTAAAAAAAAAAAAAAAAAAAAGTAGTGGTAGTAGTTATAATAGTAGCAGTAGTAGTAGTAGTAGTGGTGGTTATACTTCTTACTCTCAATAATTTCGTCTTTACTTCCTCTTTTGCCCCTCTTTTCTCTCTCTCTCTCTCTCAGTCTCTCTACATACAAACTTATTTTTCCCTCTTCTTATTGCGTTTCTTTTCCTCCTCAATTAAGGTGACCAACAGAGTAATGCTTTTTTCCCTTACCTCGCCTTCCTCTCCCTCTCCCAAACTTTTCTTCGCCCTTTCCGAATCCTTCTGTCCTCAATCACTTTGCTTCTTAATTCTTTCTCCTTTCATACAAACTTATTTTCCCCTCTCCTTTTTGCGTTTCTTTTCCTCCTCAAGGTGACCAACGGTATATTGCTTTTCCCTTACCTCGCCTTCCTCTCCCTCTCCTAAACTTTTCCTCGCCCTTTCCACTCCTTCTGTTCTCAATCACTTTGCTACTCAACTCTCTCTACTTCCTTTCATACAAACTTATTTTTCCCTCTTCTTATTGCGTTTGTTTTCCCTCCTCAAGGTGACCAACGGTATAATATTGCTTTTCCCTTACCTCGCCTTCCTCCCCCTCTCCTAAACTTTTCTTCCGTAAACACGATTCGTCACTCTATGTCTTTCCTTCCCTCCCTCAGCTGCTGGCTACAGGCCGACACCCCGCTATTCTACGGCCAAATTATCCCCATCGTGGCCCTGGTGACGCTGACCTTCACCCTTATCGAGGCCGCTGGATCCGCCAACTACAAGCCCCTCAAAGGTACATGATGGATAGCGTGAAAGCGGCGAGGGGAAGGAGGCTGACAGGGAGCGATGGACGGGGAATGGAAAGGTTGTGTATAGGAGGGGAGAGACGGGAAGAAGGAATGAATAAAGGAAGGGAAGGAAAAAAGGATGCGGGGAGAAAGAAGGTTAGAGGAGAAGGTGAAAGGGAAAAGTAGATGAGTAGATAGACAGATAGAGAGAGAGAGACGTGGGTAAGGAGAGACGTGGAGAAGGAAGGAAGGAAGGGAAGAAAGAGGGTTAAAGGAGGGTGAGAGAAGGAAGTGAGTGGAAAGGAAAAGTAGAGGAGGAGGAGGAGGAGAGTGACAGCGAGCGATGGACGGGAAATGGAAAGGTTGTGTATGGGAAGGGAGAGAGGGGAAGGAGGAAAGAAGGGAAGGGAAAAGGAGGAGGAGAGAAAGAGGTGATAGAGAGAGAATTGAGAGTGAGAGCGAGAGGCACCTACACAAACAACACTCCCCCCCCCCCAAAAAAAAAAAAAAAAAAAAACGTGTACCGCGAAAGACAGACAGACAGGCACATTGACAGAGAAGCAGATATGGACAGAGACAGACAGACAGGTAGAGAAGCAGAAACAGACAAACACACATACATACACTCCGACCAGAAACGCATCTATATACACATACAGAGACCTGGCGGCAGAAAGCAAACTGAAATGCGTAGCCAAACTGCACTAAAGTAAATGACACTGCATACATCACTGGAAGGGAGGACGAGGGCGCAGGGGAAGGGGGCGCGGCGAAGCGAAAGAGTGATGGGAAGCACGTGAGTAGTGGAAATTGGAATGACCGCGATGTGTACCAACTAAAAACAAGCTGAAAATTTATCTCTTCATGAATTTTACTGATAGATAGAGAGAGAGAGAGAGAGAGAGAGAGAGAGAGAGAGAGAGAGAGAGAGAGAGACTGGCGTTAAAATGGGATATGATTGAAGACCTTACCTCCAATATTTCCCTTTTACTCCCTTTTCCCCCTCATCCTCATCCATTTAATTCCCCTCTTTCCCCTTTAACATTCCCCTTTTACTTTCCTCTTTCCCATTCTTATCGTTTCTTTCATCCTCTGTCCATTTCTTCACCATCTCCTTCACCCCCTCTCTTCCTCGTCTCGTCCCCAGGCATTGACAAGCACCAGCGGACGAGCGCCAAGTTCTCGCAGCGCACCAACCTGATCATCATGCCCTTCGTCTTCGCCCACATGCTGGTCGGGATATACTCCGAGTACGAGCAGAACCTTCCCCTCTACAGCATCTTCACCATCCTCAACAGCGTGACCGGATTCCTGGTGCTGTTTCTTCACTGCTTCAACAACCAGCAGGTGAAGGAAAGGAGGAGGAGGAGGAGGAGGAGGAGGAATGGGAGGTCATGGGATAGTAAGGCAAAGGTAAAAGGGAAGGAAAAGTATGGTAAAGAGAAAGGGAAAAAATAGGAAAATGCAAAGTCAAACGGAGGTAAAAGAAGAGTAGGGAAAGAAAAGGATGTTAAAGAGGCAGGGGAGGAAAATAGAGAGAACACCGAAGTAGCAGGGGGAGTGGCACATGGGAAGCTGAAAGGAGGAGGAGGAAGAGGAGGTGGAGAAGCATAGACATTTAAGGAAGAAAAAGCGGAAGTCAGTGATGCATTGGAGGAGGTTAGGAAGGAAACTAATAGAAAGGAGAAGCAGAGAGGCTAAGTTCTCATTCATTGATCTATTGCCGAGTGTTCATAAGTACTAAGTTTTCATTATTTCATTGATCTATTGCCGAGTGTTCATAAGTACGAAACACACACTCCGTCTAGTGACTAATCTAAATCTTCTGTTCCAGGTACGTCTGAAAATGATCGGCATGTACAGGTCGATGAGTCGGGGCGGAGGCCACTAGGGGCTACAAACTGCTGGATGGGGCGCCTCGCTATGCTCCTTTATGCCCTGCACGCCCGTACTCGGATCAGGAAGAGAAGGTGCCTTAGCGAGTCGTATTATCAGACATTTCGCCGCCCAAGAACACATATTTGACAAGGCTTTCGTAGGAGCTGTGGGCATTTCCAGGGGTAGGTTTATCACCCTGGTGGTAGTTTGACCCTTCTTTACCGTGAACCTGAAGAAACGCTCATTAGAACCCGACTGACCCCCTCTTTTACCTTTAGAAAGAGATGATGTGGGAAGCGAAAGTATCTTATAATACCGGCCTGCATCGTGCCCTTTTGTAATTAAGAACGACTCTTGTAGCTGTTTGGAATCTTTAGAGCCACATCAGAGTACTATTAAATTATTTGGCAACAGTATTCTTTGCGTATTTGCTTTCATGTTCCGTTGCCTTGCCGAAAGTCACTTATCGAGCACTCTACTGATATAAGGCAACAGGGTGTAGGTTGAAGTGGTTCTCGGCAGTGGTGGAGCAGTGAGTGGGTCTCGACGGAACAAGACACTCGGAGTAAAGTTGGAACCCTCCCTCAAAGACCCCCAACTTTGATTCGGCGGATAATACAATGAACTGATGAATTGGATGGTATAACGCAAATTGGATGGCAGAATTAACATGGTTCCCCTCAAATGCAGACCCCTTGTTGCTCCACTGGTTCTCTCTCATGTTCTCGCTCCACGGTGGCAGGTGGTGTGGTGCCCAGGTCACGGTTAGCACCACATCAGATACTCAGCAGTCAGCACTCACGGCGGGTATATACAGTGTTGAGTGCGGAAACAAGTAAATATGAAATATGTTGTGCTAAAAATTCTTGTTTATTCATATTCAATACTTTGCAGGCTTTACTACAACCAAAGATTGTCCGCGTAAGTGACGTCCTAGTTTATCATTCAAAGCGTCGCTGCCTCTTGGTTACGAATGTGTTTGTTTTATTATTTATTTTACAGTCAAGTCTAGTTTTACGAAGGGCATTCTCGCTGTTATCCAGTGAAGGCTGAGAGGTTTTACGTTAGTTGCCGTGACGGGATTCGCTTTCTGTTCGGCGGCAACGTTTTCTGTGCCAGTGAATTGGGAGACTCGTGTAATTTCCTTCGCTAGTGCAGGGATGAGGTACTCGCATTCGTTATTCGTATTTAAATACATTCGAATACCGTATTTGGTTGCCTTTGTATTCGAATAATTATTTACATAAATCAAATTATTCTCATTCGTATTCGACTACAAGGGGAAAGGTTTCGTATTCTGCGAATAATCTGACGAATACCTCGAAATTCATTATCAGAAAATATTTAATGGCAGCCGTTGTTCCTTACAATTCCGGCCTCCTGGACGGACGTGTAATCGTCGTGTATAGAACAGGTTCATGAGCTCATTTTACTGTTGCCATACATAGTTACGTACTCTCAATAAGTATTCGTATTTACGAGATATTCGAATCAAAACCATTTCAGTGTATTCGAACTCGTATTCGTTGGAATTTGAAGTATTCGAATTCGTATTTGAATACACTACTCTTGTATTCACTCCCTCCCTGCTATAGTGCACGTTTAGTTAGTAAAAGCTGTTATATATTTCGAATGTGTGTGTAGATAAACCAGTTGTAAAACGTAACTAATATTAAATAACAGGACCGCATCTATACTGTCGACTGCTACCCCTCCCTCAGGAAAATTCCTTACCCCTTTTATGGGGTCAAGTTGCTGGTTTAGTGGCCCTTACCGGCTGTTTTGTGAGGGGTTGTGTACTATCTTTTAGGTTCGTTAAGCAGTCGGGATCATGTTATTTTCTTTATGTTGCGGTCCTGTTATCTCAAACTACCAAGTTAACACTCGAAAGTCGAACCAACCAGTCTCTTCAAGCAATATAAATTTTCGAGCAGCCAAACTTTTAATGTTACATTTAAAACACTAAGTAAAACAAAGTTGTTTTTAGGCAGCTTGAGAATTTGTTTATAGCCCGTTATCTGTCCTCCTCCCCGCTCCTCCCCCTCCCTTGTTTGCTAAGAATTCATTGGTGGTCACAGTGCGAGGCGGGGCACAGACACAGCGGAAAGCTGTTTGTGGCCTTTACAAGAATACAAAGCTTCATCTATGTAATGTCGAGAAAGAGTGCTTCATTTCTAATATCAGGTTGGTTCGACTTTTGAGTCATTATTACAAATGTATATGCAGTGTATGAAATATTACTAATATATTTAAAAGAAAAAAAAACTTTGATGTGTGAAGTAGCGATGCACGGCCATAGCGGTGTTTGCTATGGTGTTTGGGCGGTGTGTGTTTGTGATCGTGTCGGCCGTGTTCCAAGCTCTCCTTCACCAAGAGAAGTAAGTTCTTACCGTGTCAGAAACCAGCATTAACGTCTATAAATAGTTTTTCACCTCCGTTAAATTCCAATTACTTTTATTCTTGGCCCCCTTAGGCGTCATACTACTGCTGATAGAAAGTTTTTATTGAATGTCGTCTTCAACCCGTAAAAGTGGTTCCCAGAAAGCTGTCTTACAGGTCACTGGGTCTGGGAAACAGATATTCTTAGAACTATGTCCAGGGATCGGCCTGTGAAGGGAGGGCTTGTAACGCCGGCCTGTGTGTGTGTGTGTGGCACCAGAGTGATGCACACCCGTATTGTTGTGTTGGTCCTTACAAGTAAAGATGACGCCAACGGTGCCTTATGTGTGCCTGGAGAGAGAGAGAGAGAGAGAGAGAGAGAGAGAGAGAGAGAGAGAGAGAGAGAGAGAGTGTGTGTGTGTGTGTGTGTGTGTGTGTGTGTGTGTGTGTGTGTGTGTGTGTGTGTGTGTGTGTGTGTGTGTGTGTGTGTGTGTGTGTGTGTGTGTGTGTGTGTGTGTGTGTGTGTGTGTAGCTTCTTCTTCAGTTTGCCGTGGACATGCACTACGAATATTAAAACACAAACTATTTCAACGACGAGTTCAAAATAATGTATCACGTCATATTTTAGTGTATACATAGTGGAAAAAAGATTCCTATATTTGTGAGGTATAGCATGTGATAGTAACTTTAAGGCGTGAGTAAGGAAATGTAGATGCATTAAAATGTTGATTTGCTCATCCGTTGCTAACTCCTGCTTGATTCATATATTTATTGATTGATGTATTTGTATATATTTTTATTTATTTATTTATTCTCTCTCTCTCTCTCTCTCTCTCTCTCTCTCTCTCTCTCTCTCTGATTTCTTTCCTTTTTTTCTATTGTTTGTGGTGTTAATATTGCAGCGTAAGCCGTCGCAAGAGGCCTCAGTGGTTTGTTTATTCTTAACTTCCCTCTACTCATCATCAGGGTTTGTCAGTGAATGGGCACCTCAGGAAGCTTCCATGGAGAGGTAAAGTATTGCTGGTGCTCGAGGTACAGTTGACGCACTGCCCACCTACCTGTTTGTTACTCCGTGGATTTGTTAATGAACGTGTACCTGAGGAAACATGGGAATGGTAAGCCATGGTATCTCGGGCTTCACATAGTCTGCCTAAGTTACAAGTTGGTCGGGTGAATTTGTCTCCATCTATAGACGTAATGGTTAAATGAGTCATAGGCTCTACATTTATCTGGCGTCTGTATCGGGTCCGAATCGTTTAGGGCTTGATTGCGTGTCATGACTTACGTAAGAGGTCAAAACGCTCTCACCCGCTGTTTCTTCATCACAGTCGATTCAGCGGCCACTCACTTCAATAGGAGGTAGAGGGCGTAGTGACTGGCTGCAATTACATCATAGTTGTCAGGGCCTCAGGAAGCCAATAATTATCCTCGCATCGTTACATATTACGTCCAGACACGATTTAACGTATATTTTCCTGCCAAATTATGCACTGCGTGAACAAAAACGAGGAAGTCTCAGCAACTAAGATCAGCCACCGAGTTGTGTAGGAGATACGCTGGGTGCTCAGTTTATTTGTATAGGAAATCTGCTGGATACATGTTCTTCTGTAGGAAATATGACGGACTATGTGTAGGAAATGTGACCTTACGCCATTTTTTGTTCTTGTGTAGATGTGGCTACGCCTCAGTCAAAATTCCATAGAAAGATATGAAAATGGATGAGCCACTGAATTGAAAAAAAAAGAAAGTTACTTAAATTCCCCTCGTATTGGCGGGTCAAGGGCGAATCACGGTTGCTGAACGAAGGGCAAGGAAAGGAAAAAGAACTAGACACAATGTTAGACTCCTACTCTGAACTGTTGAAGGGGAAAATAGACTCGGGAACTCCTCTGATTCACTCTTATCTTCCATTCCGGCGAAGAGTTGGGGTGTTGGGAGGCTGCTCAGGCCCGTCCTTTTTCCCTTTCTTCCCCTTTACCTCCTCGAGTCGGAGCATCATCACGCGACACTGAACAGAGAGAGAGAGAGAGAGAGAGAGAGAGAGAGAGAGAGAGAGAGAGAGAGAGAGAGAGAGAGAGAGAGAGAGAGAGAGAGAGAGAGAGAGAGAGAGAGAGAGAGAGAGAGAGAGAGAGAGAGAGAGAGAGAGAGAGAGAGAAGCACCAGCCACCCAAGACGCTGTTACACTATATACATCCATTACGATTCTACTACATGGAAAGAATACATATATAATAACCCCCAACAAACATGATTATCAAGAAAGTTCATTGAATTGCCCACAAACTTCTCACCATTCCTAATTTTGGAGGTGGATTTTTTTTTATGTAACAAACTCTAATGCCCCCAAATGCAAATAATGAGAGCAGTAAGGTCTTCATATATTTTTTTTCTCGTAAACATAAGAAAACAAACATGAAAGCAAGTCCTAAGCGTAGCGGGAGTGTTGGTAAGCATGAAGTACCTGGACACACATTGTTTTGATTGACTTTTCACCTCATATTTTGCCTTGACCAACACGAGACTACTTAAAAAAAATACGCAATGTGGCAGAAAAATATTCGTAGAAGAGTTTCAAGACCTTTCGTGCATCGAGACTTTGAGCGAGTATGTATTTTCTTTAGCCACCGTAAAGGCATTTAGAAGTCTGCTGTTTTACTCTCCGCGCCTGCATACCTTGGGCGAGGAGTGTGCGTCTTAGCCTGTCAGGATCTGTAATAACTTTAATTTGCTGCCTTGAATTAGCAGAGAATAACGTGCCTCATTTATTTCTTCATGTCTATAACAAGGCCGTCTCGTTCTGAGGCATTGTATTAAATGATGTCAAAGTTGGATGCATGCGATGATCAGCGATCAGTTGTCGTGAGATGCTGGAAGTGAGGAGTCGCTTAATCTGTTGTGTCACTACCTAAGGAGCCGTAGCCCCCTCCTCCCCTCTCAGCAAGATCCCTGTTCCTGCCCAGTTTACATTGAAGGTGAGACTTTAGCCTTTTACCTTTCTTGAGTAGTGAAGATACGAGTAGCGATGGTTCTTCTGATGTGCCGATGTGTTAGGCAGCTCAGGTAGGGCGGGGTGTAGCCACGCCTGATGCACGCCTTTATCACTTTGTGTTCGAATTTCTTTGTTAACGTCAAGGATATTTTGAGATTTTTTTTCCTCCTCATTGTCAAAGTTGGGGTCATAAAACTGATTTGCCATTTGTTTTAAATACACAAATCTCTGACGGAACTTTTTTCTGGACGGTGGCGTATGGCAACTTTCACGGGACAACACACGTTATGAAGTTTTCGAGGCTTTGCTCCCAGTTCTGTTATGTTTTGATCACCATACTGAATGTGATGACACGTAATAATTGCATGGCTGTAAAGATGATGAGAAAGGTCTGCCTCTGTGTCGACGCTGACACGGTAGGGTTTTTCTTTCCAAGGCGTCAGGCTGTCAGGGCTGTCATTCGCTCGCCTGTCTGGCGATGCTCCGAACCTTACGTAACCAGTGTGTGAGATTTTAGTCTTAAACATTTTGTTTGTCTAAACAGTCTGGTGCACCAACTAGATGTATACCTTTATGGACACTACAAAGACTGATGGCAATGCAATTAACACGACGTCATCTATACAGCCACACTATGATTATATTCAGCATCTTGATAAAAGAAAATCACAAATATTTGTCTTCACGAGCGACATGATTGACAGCAAAGCATCAGACGGATCACGGCGTGTGTTCGTGCGCGTGATAGTTAGTGTGTGCCGCCGTTTAGAAAGGACTTCCTGGTCTTGCGCTCCGACCCGACCTGTGTGGCCTTTGGTGGCGGCATACGTGTGTTCGTGTCGACGGACTAGCATAGCTCCAGACGGAAGCATATACACTGCAGCGTACCAAAAGTTTGCACATAACTATACTATGGCACAAATAGTTTTTTTTTTTTTCTCCTCCTGCCGGAAAGTGATGTAGACGTTATGGCTTCTCTTAATGCATGAATAGCTTTGGCAGTATGAATTCCCCCGTCCTGGCATTTTACCCTTACCCTACGATACAAGAGCGGAAATAGCTTTCTTTTGTCGCCTTTAAAGGAATGTAGAAGTAAGATTTTTTTTCTATCTTCATGGGTATATGGCTTGGCCGGGACGGAGAGGCATTCTGGCGTGCTTCCCCTTATCTGGCGGCGCCCCCCTCCGCGCCCTGCCCATCTGTCCGGTCCACTCAGCTTGCCAAAGGATTACTGCTGCGACCTCCCTTTCCTTCCCCTGCCGCCCCAAGCCCTGGCCAACGTGAGACTGCCGTTCCTTATTCTCTCCCTCCCTTTCGCAGAGCCCCTTTCCCTATTCCATCCCCGTCTATTGCTACACGGCCTCAGCTTCCATTCCTCCCTCACCCACGCGCCCTCGCCTTGTATTCATTTCCCCCACTTCTCTTCCTCCTCCTCCTCAGTCCCATCTCCCTCACCACACATTTTATTACGTAACAAGAGCCGTCCATTCCTTTTCCCTTTTCTTTATCATATTGCGCCACCCCTCCTTACCTACCGTCACCTAAAATTCTTCTTCATTTACCGTACCATCCGTCATTCCTTCCCATACGTAATCTTACTTATATTTCCCTTCTATTTCCTTCCCTTCTCTCCCGCTCATCCTGCTCCTCTCCCCTCCCTTCTCCTCACGGCCCAGCCTCCATCTCCTCCTCTTGTCTTTCCCGTATTCTTCACCCAGCATCGACAACTCTTCCCTACACGACCATGCCTTCCCTCCAGCGTAAAATGTATTCATGGCCGTGCACCCAGCCGGTTTTTCAAAGGTTTCTTGCCTCCCTCCCTCTATTCCTTCCGTGGCGGCTACTCACTTATGTAGTATGGGTTCTTCAAAGTGCTGATCGCGCCCCTGTACTTTGCTGCTAAGCCTTGCAAATAGGTCGAGGGGTAAGGATTGAAAGTAGAAATGGGTCACCGTCTGAAAAGTTTAAAAGTAATCCAATATCTGGTGAGGGTGTCGGCAGCAACGATAGGCAGAATAAGACTGGGCTGTGATAGCTTGTGTTTATTAAGAGTTGCACCGAAGTTATTGCGATTGTTTTGGTGATATTATGAGCTGGAGGAGGGGAGAAAATAGGGAGAAAGGAGAAAAAAAAACATAATTAAGGTCTGACGTACTTTAATATGAAATGAAAAGAAATTACGAACACCAAACAAAGAAATCATGATCAGTATAAAGATAAAAAAAATAAGGATGCCATTACTACTACTACTGCTGTTACTACTACTACTACTACTACTACTACTACTGCGACGACTACTCTTACTACGTCGTCATGGTAAAGGACAAAAGCGATAGAAAAATAGTGATTGAAAAAAAAAATAGAGTAACTAACTAACCGAGAGCATGGATATCTTGGCTGATCCGTGTGTGTGTGTGTGTGTGTGTGTGTGTGTGTGTGTGTGTGTGTGTGTGTGTGTCGTGGATACAGAGGACTAACACTTCCAGAATGAACAGCGGCGAGACAAAGGGTCCAATAAATATCTGAAGATTCACATATTTGACGGGGGAAGTGAAGAAGAAGAAGAGGAGGAGGAGGAGGAGGAGGAGGAGGAGGAAGAAGAGGAGGAGGAGGAGGAAGAGGAGGAGGAGGAGGAGGAGGAGGAGGAGGAGGAGGAGGAGATGTAGGAGGAGGAGGATCAGGAAGACAAGGAGTATAAAACGAAAAAATAAAGGGAAGAGAATGAGGAAAATTGTAGCTACTGTTATTACTGCCATAAACAAGCATCCAGTGTGTGTGTGTGTGTGTGTGTGTGTGTGTGTGTGTGTGTGTGTGTGTGTGTGTTGTTTACCTGAGGAAATTTTTAAGCCGTCTTCAATATTTCGTAGGACACACACATAAAAAAATATATAAGTATGAAAAACACACTACGCCAGCTTGTAATGGAGCTGTTTTTCCTTGGTCATATCGACAGCAACAACGGGCTATGTTACTACTACTACTACTACTACTGTTACTACTTCTACTGCTTCTCTCTCTCTCTCTCTCTCTCTCTCTCTCTCTCTCTCTCTCTCTCTCTCGTTATCGTTATTTGTATCCATTTCGGAGTCTGCTAATTTTTAACAGACCCATAAAAGCAGTTTCAACCCCAAGCCTTCACTCTCGTCCTCGCCTCTAATTACTCCCCGATGCCTTAAACCCCCAGGACTTATTACACAACTATTTTTATTTAATTGGTCATTGCATCCACTTGTTTCGCCCTCATGCACGCCAAAACACGATAATAACCGGTTTTGCCGATGTTAGGTCTGATGAAAAAATATATTCGGTACCCGTTGCTCTGACGTCATACGCAGCGATCTCTGTTACATACGCCGGGAATACTTTGCGTGGTGATTCGTGTCCTCACATCGCATTAAAAGAAATATGCGCCGTAACGAAGGTGCTATTTCAGGTTTCCTTATTTGGGGTGTCATTCTGTATCGGACTGTGAGGATGCCCAGTAACTTGTAAGAGGCTGTTCAACTTTCACTCCCACGCTTATTTAGTTTGTGTTATGTACGTATATTTCTTATTTTGGGTCTGTTACTTTGCTTTACCTTACTATTAGCAGCTTATACTACACCATGTCGTTGCTTTGGTTATATGGTTCTTGTCTCATTATAGGGTTGGTTTAATGTATCTTTGGGTGAGGTCCATAGTTCTTCTTCTTCTTCTTCTTCTTCTTCTTCTTCTTCTCCTTTATCTGCTTCTCCTCCTCCTTCTCCTTCACCTTCTATAATTTATAACGTCTTTTTCGAACACTTCGGACCACTAGCCAACACACACACACACACACACACACACACACACACACACAAGGGGAAGGAAGGAAGGAAGGAAGTGTATCAGAGAGACGTAAAAAAATTAGAGACTCGCTTTCCGCATATCGTCTTTCGCCGCCTCGATCTAGAGAGAGGGAAGAGTGAGCCTCAGTTTGTCCCTGCACGTTATTTAGCCCCGCCTCTAGCAGCAGCGCCGTGAGCGAGGACGGAAACGAGAAAATTGTGGAGAAGTGGGACGGAAAGGAAAAGTTTAGAAAGGTAATAACCGATACACGCGACGTAACGAATGGCGAGACGGAAAAAAGAAGAAAAAAAAGCGGCGTGGACAGGGAATGCATTATAAGAGAGAGAGAGAGAGAGAGAGAGAGAGAGAGAGAGAGAGAGAGAGAGAGAGAGAGAGAGAGAGAGAGAGAGAGAGAGAGAGAGAGAGAGAGAGAGAGAGAGAGAGAGAGAGAGATGGACACACAGACACACAGACAGAGAGATACGCTACCCTGTATTATTATGGTGACAATCCAATCTTGGGTTTACATCCGTCACCGCCTTCATCTCCCTCCCTCCCTCCCACTCACTCCTATCGCCCTCCCGTCCTTCCGTCCCTCCCTCATCCTTCCCTCCGTCCTTCCCTCGAGAGTATACCCACAAAGTGCTTATCGGCTTCCTATTCTCCTCTCGAGCAGACTCTGTCACAAACCCGATATTTTCTTTCTATTTTGCCCGCATTCACGCCCCACTATCTCCGCACACCAGACTGCGAGGGAATTACCCATTTTTCTTTCTACTTCCCTCTTTTTCTCTCTCTCTTATCTCTTGTCTCTTCTCTACCGCGCGTGTTTGGGTTTATAGGATTGAAGGAGGTGAAAGGGTTTGGAGAGAAAACAGGGAAAAGAAAAAGGTGAGAGGGATTTACAGTTTCTGACATCGATGGATTTGAGGGAATTTGCATCTTAATTTAGAATAGGGAGAGTTATGATTTGTTTCAGTGGGAGTGGTGATAATGGTGGTAGCGGTGGTAACTCAGCATTGATAGTGTAGGTATTAATAAGGGAGGGTCTTGTGTTTTCTCAGTAGGGTGAATGGTAGTTTTTTGTGGTGGTTGTGTTGGTGTTGGTATTCAATAGTCTCGGAGTGGTATTCGTATGGAGCCAGAAGAACATCCGTTACATTTAAAGGAGTAAATATTATTGTTTTTAGGTCAATGGTAGAGGAGCTTGTAGAGGTGGTGGAGGTGATGGTGATTGTGGTGATGGTAGTTGACAAGATCCAGGATTGGAAAGGGGAGGAGCAGGGCTGAAAACGTCTCTGCCAGTGATCGCGAAAAAGATTGTTCACGGCCAATTTCCTTTAAGGGTAAGAATGATTTCGTAATAGCACGGTTACCTCCCGCCCCACAAAAAAAATATCGGCCGCCATATGAACGATAGATTAGAGAATGAGCGAAAATTAGAGAGATTTGGATAGATAAATGTGAGTGGCGTAAGTTTTAGACCGTTTCCACACTACCTCGTCTTCTGGGGTGGAATTTACTTTTCGTTACTGTAATACAAGTGACTTTGGTGGTAATAAATGTGTCTTGCGTGGTATTGTTATCCTGAGTGGTGGTGACGGTAGTGGTGGTGGTGCTGGCGCCGATAACGAAGGCGGTAGTGATGGTGGCAGTAAGGGAGATGGAAGTGACGGTGGTGATCGCGGAGGGGCAGTAACGTGGATCGAGATGGTGGCGGTGGTCGGCCTAGTGGTGATGATATGGAGATGGTGATGGGAACGGAGCGGCGGGGCTGGAAGTAATAGGCTGGCGGGGGGACGGAGGGAGGCGAGGTAATGGTGGAGATGGACAGTTCTGGAGGTGGTGCTGGTGGTGGTGGGTATAGGGCTGTATTGCTGTATTGGGGGTGATGTTACTGGTGTTGTTGGTTATGGTGGTGGTGGTGGTAGCAATGATGGTGGCTGAGACGGTAGTGGTGTAGGTGGTGATAAGAACGTCAGTGGTGGTGGTAGAGGCTATGGTGTAGATGGTATTGGTGGTAGGTGTGGTGGTGTGGAGGGTGGAGAGAGCGGTGGTGGTGGTAAGGGTGTCTGGGAGAAGAAAGTTGTGCAGTGAGAGCATGTGAGCTTAAGATCCGAGTTGGCCGATGCACCCGTCTACATATCTACCGTCTACATATAGATACCTTATTACTCAACATGCATTTCCCCTCAAACTTTAATTATGTGTCATTATCATCATACTCGCCATGACGATCAATATCTCAGTCTATTAGTGCTCTTAGTGTCAATTGCCTCCTTATTTGGAGTTGAACTGTCATTACAATCATCATAAATAACAGTGGTACTTATATTTACCGTCTAATTCATGTTCGCCAACGCCCGGACGTGTTTACAGAGACTATGGATCGAGTCTATTCCCAGTTGACTCTAAATTTCAGCCATCACCCGGTCTCCGAAAACTACTAGCCACATAAAATTGAAATGCCCAGCAATCAACCTAAACCTTATCGACTTCGGAAAAACAACGACAACTTCGGAGAGCAGCACATCCCGAGCAAGATTAACATGTTACAGGTCATGCATCACGGAAACATTTATAAACAAAATTTGGTCGCTCCTCAAAAGGGCTTTGTCTTCCAGCGTTATTGCGTTATATATCAAAAAACAAAAAGGTGCAGTAATAAGGTTATCGAGCAAACCCAAAGCAAAAAATTTAAATAACACGCCAAACGCAGAAAGCCTATTACTTCTAAGGAACAAAAAGAAAGAAACCAGAAACAAACAGGTAAAACGGGTTCATGTCGGGAACTCGGTGAAGGGCAAGAGCAAGACCATTAACAGGAGGCGGCGGGGCGAAATGAGCGGCGGATCGTTCACGTGATGGAATGGCCGACGTGATGGCATGTGCTCGGTGTTAAGGGAGGGGGGGGGGGTGCCCGTGTGTGTGTGTGTGTGTGTGTGTGTGTGTGTGTGTGTGTGTGTGTGTGTGTGTGTGTGTGTGTGTGTCAGTCATTTGTGGTATTGATATTTTTTTCTTTCGTCATGTGAATTGTGTTTCTTGAATTCTTATCTTCATTCATATTCCTGCAGGTGTTTTTTTTATATATTCGTTTATGGTAAAATCTGCGTTAGTTTCGTATTTTTAGCATTATTACTATTTTATTGATGTTATTGTATTTTTGTGGAAGGAACATTAGTGGTATTAGTTGTATTTGGGCAGTAGCAATACCAGCAGCAGCAAAAGTAACAATAATAGTAGTAGTGGTAGTAGTAGTAGTAGTAGTAGTAGTAGTAGTAGTAGTAGTAGCAATAGCAGCAGCAGAAGTATTAGTAGTAGATGTTTTCCTTGTTCCTATAACTTTTTTCTCAACGCTTTTTTATGAAAAAAATGCTCGATTTGTTTTTTCTGGCCTCGTTCTCTGTTGACTGACTCGAGGGGAAAGAAAACAGCCACGAGGGATGGAAAAACAAAAATCTTATGCACACACACACACACACACACACACACACACACACACACACACACACACCTTTCTAACTCGAACCAATTTTATTATTGATTTCGGAGTCTTCCTCTGCCTTTTAAAATGACCCAGTTTAATGCGGGGATATTTTTATGCGTCGTTCTGCTTTCCACCCTTACCGAAAAATCCCTCTCTCTCTCGGCAACCACTCACGTCATTAAGGGTCCTAATGAGAGCAGGTGAGAAGCTGAGGAAGGACCGGTCGTAATTTGAGGCCTCCAGGTATTTTTGGAAGAAATAGCTAAAAAATGACTAATAGCACCCTCATTAACTACGTCTTCCTTGAGTGTCTTCAAGTCCACCCCCTCACCACCACCACCACCATTTCGACAATCATCACCATCACCACTGTTATCTTCTCTAACTAAAGCCCTCATGCCTACCACCACTACCATTACCGCAACTATCACCGTCAGAACCACTGCCACCATCGGCACCACCGAGGATGGTGATGAGAGGATGCTATAAATGATGGCAACACCGGTGTAGCAGCTTTCCCAGATGTATGATAATTATTCCAAAATACGACAGTCAGAGATTCAGGACCGTTTATTTATATTATCCACTCCCAAATAATATCAATAATTAACGGTTTTAGCAAGCAATAAGTATGAGTAAATTATTGGTATTTAAGCGAGTACGACAGTTATGATCAAAAACCGGCAAATTCAGGAAATAAATTAAGACTCACTCACTACGACGTTTGTGAATAAGTGCATCGAGGATTATTATCGAGGCTAACATTGGAATTGCTGAAGGCCCTCGCAGAGCGCTGCGCGAGCGGTGGAGCGGGGCCTGAAACCTCATCAACGGCCTCAACGTCCACAAACTCAATATGCATAGTACGACAGTCACGCCGGACACTCGTCAACAGACCGGCTGCAGCGGCTGCTAGGTTATGTTATTGTAGATTACAAGAGTATACGTTAGGGATTTTCCTTACTTTCGAGACCAGGGAAGTTTCCCTATTTTAGGGATTTTTTAGGGAAATTTTGGGAGCCCATTTTTCAGTGATTTTCCCTTCCCCCCCCCCCAAAAAAAAAGAACCCGGGTCCCCAGGCTTGTGTTTGGGGGTAGGGGAGGCTTGAGTGGTGGAAGGGGAGAAGTAGTTGTTCTGTAGTTTTACCTTCCTGTTCTGGGAATTGCATTGAACCCTTACTGAAGAGCACCGTCTCCTTTATGTAGCCTCTCACCGTCCCTGCCTCATCCAAGACGGCCACCTCCACGTGTCACAATCACCCGCAACAATAACAATACTGACAACCGCTACCCCGCCACCACCACGACCACCACCACCACCACCACTGCCAGGCCCACGACTACCACCTCCACCATCACTACACAAACACCCAATCTCTCATTTCACAACCATTTCCACCAAAATTACTAACACTAACACCGTCCTGCACCACCACCACCACCTCCATTACCATTCCCATGCAAGGCCTCACTTTCATTAAGTTCACAGCACTTCGTCTTCCTCAAGCACCACCAACACCATCACCAACACCATCACCAACACCATCAACACCACTCATTGCTTACCACCTTTGTACTGTATATTCAATTCTAGCTATATAGACTATTAAACGTTAAGAGAGAGAGAGAGAGAGAGAGAGAGAGAGAGAGAGAGAGAGAGAGAGAGAGAGAGAGAGAGAGAGAGAGAGAGAGAGAGAGAGAGAGAGAGAGAGAGACAGAGAGAGAAAAAAAGGGGAAAAGGGAGAGAGTGAAAACAGAAGAAATTCCCTTAATGACCGCGGAGGAACACTTAAACCGGTTCCTGATGAAGAAATTAAACCCATTTGGCGCCCCGGACGGAGGAAGGGAGAGGAAAAAATAGAAATGGTGGAGAGGAAAAATGCAAGAGAGAGAGAGAGAGAGAGAGAGAGAGAGAGAGAGAGAGAGAGAGAGAGAGAGAGAGAGAGAGAGAGAGAGAGAGAGAGAGAGAGAGAGAGAGAGAGAGAGAGAGAGAGAGAGAGAGAGAGAGAGAGAGAGAGAGAGAGAGAGGGAGAGAGAGAGAGAGAGAGAGAGAGAGAGAGAGAGAGAGTCAGAGAGAGAGAGGAAGAGAGAGAGAGAGAGAGAGAGAGAGAGAGAGAGAGAGAGAGAGAGAGAGAGAGAGAGAGAGAGAGAGAGAGTGTCTATCTGTTCTTATATACCTTTGTGTCTATATAAATAACAGATTAACCATCGTCAAATATATACGAAAAAAAAAAAGTTAACGTATCAGTGGGCATGACAACTTAGGGATTGGAAACGCAACACTTTAGAGAGTAGAGGAATACAACCGTCTTGGAAAATAAAAAGTTAGTGTAAACCCAGTCCACGAAAACCAAGTCGAGGAAAATAGAAACGAAATTGAGTCGTTTTGGTAAACATATTAGTATCGTGAATAGCCTCATGCCGCTCCCTGAAAAGAAAGGTGTGCGCTCCCTGTATTCTCGAGAGCTAACATTTGGGTCGAAATCCGTCACCTCACAAAATATTAACGGTGAGACTGTTGTTGTTTTGTGGCACTGTTGTTTTGTGGGTATTGTTTTGCGGCTTGACTTTTTATGCTCATTGAATTTTGTGGCTACTTATACTTTTTTTTTGTACTCTTGTTTTTTTGTCTTGTTTTTGTGCCTGTTATTAGTTTTTTGTGGCGATTTTTATGGCTTTTTTGTGTCTTTTTTTCTGGCTGTTTGTTTTTTCTGGCTATTTGTTTTTCGTGGCTATTGTTGGTTTGTTATTGTTGTTGATGTGTTTGTTGTTTGTGTGTATTTCAAAGACGTCCTCTACTGGGGAGAGAGAGGGAAGGGTAAGTCAGGGGTGTTGTTGTTGTTGTTGTTGTTGTGGTATTGTTGTTTGTGGGTGTTATTGCTGATCTGTCACCTTGTTTTGCGTTTAATTAGAGGAGTGGGGGAGGTGGGGAGGGGGTAAGGGGGGGACGATGGTGATGATGGCAATGGTTTGGGAGCATGGTTTCGACGGGGATGATTTGGGTGTTGAACGAGAATGTTTTTGCTGTGGGGATTTTTGTAATGGTGGTGAGTATGGTGGCGTGTGATGATGATGGTGGTGGTGATGGTGAATAAGAAGTTCGGGTGAATTATGAGATAGTTCTGCAGGTGAGTCTTCAAGGAAATCTGTCTTGCATTCTAGGTAAGATTCTGAAGAGGAGTCTGGGTAGATAGCAGGTTAGCATAGGCGATTTCAGGGGAGTCAGCATGGGAGATTCTGGGTGAGTTAGCGTGGGAGGTTCCGGGGTAGTTAAAGTGGACGAATCCGGGTGAGTTGGCATGGGAGGTTACGTGGGAGTTAGCATAAGAGATTCCGGAATCACCCATGCTAACTCCCCAGGAATCTCCCATGACATTTAAGCGCTTGATCGCCAGCCAGACACCGCGGCAGCCCAGTGATTCGGTCCGGCGGGCAAGGCATCGCGCAGTCACCTCAGGGCCATTAAAATTGTCACGTTCAGCAGGTTCCTTTCACCTCGAGTTATTGCTGCCGCGGCTGTAAGTCCTTGTGAAGTGAAGTGTGAAGGAACCTGGTGAATTACGGATTGCTTTTTATTCTCTCTCTCTCTCTCTCTCTCTCTCTCTCTCTCTCTCTCTCTCTCTCTCTCTCGATGGTCGTATGGCGCGTGATCCTTCTTTCCTCGTTTCCTTATCTCATCGTTTTCTTAACAGGAGGAGTTTCAGGTTGGTAATGACTGTTTCGTGATTGCTGTTCATGCTTTTCCAACTCTCATATACTCCTTACACACACACACACACACACACACACACACACACACACACGATTGTTCTGCCCTAGTTATTCAATTATGTGTAGGTATATCAATTAAGAGATATGAATGACAGGCAAATTCAGTAAATAATTGATGAAAATATATTGACACACGCAATATCATCTAGCACGACAATAAAAAGTAATGGCAGGTCAGATAAAGGGGGTAACAGCATTAGTGATTGTGACAAATGTTTTTTAATGAATGCTGAATTAGTGTTTTTACTTTAGTATACGTTAAAAAAATATGGACTCGTAAGCCTCTGCCGTAAAAAATCTCCTTCACTCTTTTATCCTCCTTTTGCTTCACTTTTCACCGTTGCTTTAGTGAATAGTGGACAGAATCAGAAACTTACAAGAGTGGATTGTGAAAAGTTGAGAAATCAGAAATAGTGGATTGATGAACAAGAATGGGTGTAAAGAGACGAGAGTATGACTGCAGATATAAACAGAAGATAGAAAAGCCAAGAAGCAGGGAGGCGGAGAGTTGGTGGAAATTAAGGAGAGGCAGAGAGACAAAGTAGGTGGAGAAATGAGAGACAAAGAGAGACAGAGAAAGAGCGGAAAGAGGATAGGGAGGTGAAAGGGAAGAAATAAAGGAAAGTTGAAGGAAACAGGTTAGAATGAATGGACGACAGAGGCAGAGAGAATGGGAAGAGATACAGAGAGAGGGTGAGAAAGGGAGATAGGAGATAGGAAAGAACTATGGCACAGAGAAGGGAAACATTTGGTAATTCATTTATGAAAGGAGGAAGAGTAGGGAGAAATAAACAAACAGAAAGAGGGAAGGGGAAGTAGGAGAAGAGGGGAAACAAAAGATATAAATAGAAGGGAGAATGAAGGAATAGTTTATAGATAAGAAGGAGGAAAAGAATGAGGTGAAAGAGGGAGGGAAGGGAAGATAATGGAAAATAGTATAGACAGACAGAACGAGGGGAATGAAGGATGAGGGAGAGGAGAATTGATGAAAGTATAAGAGAAATTAACTTATTACGTGCAAGAACGGGTATAGCCAGAGTAATAGACATGGGTGTGAGTGGTAACCTGGTTAAGGGGATGGAAGGAAGCGTTTAAGCAGACAAGTGAAAGAAAGGAAAGGAAAACGCAAAGGAAGGAAGGAAAAATGTATATAAGGTGAAAAGGAAGAAAGGAACGAGCAAATGAAGAAGGAAAAAAAGTAGTGTCAATGAAAACGAAGACTTCTGGAACGATTCAGGGGCAGCATTTTCACGTAGAGATTTATTAAAGTGGAATATCATAAAAAAATGTTAGATAATATAAAAGAGAATGAAAAGAAGATGAAAAATGGAGGGGAAACAAACACCTAGCTCACTCCCACTCTTCCCTCCAGGCAAGATATAACAAAGAAAAAAAGAAAGGATAGTCTCACATAAGGTGGAGTGGATGCAAACAACAACTAAGTGATATGAAGAGCTAATATTTGTGAGTCTCAGGGGAGCTTAACGTGGGCAGGAGGCGGATATGAGGACGAGAAGGAGGAGGAGGAGGAAAAGGAAGAAGAGGAAGTGGAGAAGGAGGAAGAGGAGAAGGAGGCTGCAGTGTAGAAGTAGTGGAAGTAGAAGTAGGAGAAGGGAGAGAGGGGGAATAGCAAAAAGAGAGAACAGAAGAAAAGAAAAATAAAGATGTTGTGAAAGAGTAGGAGGAGGAGGAGGGGGAAGAGACGGAGGAACAGGAGGAGAAAGAGGGGAAGGCTGGTTGACTCTCGTTCCCCGGCGCCTCAGGGTCCTCGCCGCCTCTCTGTTTTTCCTGCCGGTAATGGCCTGAGCCTCACGGGTGTTGTGGAACGTAAGTCATGGCCGCTCTGCATGAATCAAAGCCGGGAGCTGGATTACCCACTCCCCACCTCTTCGCCCCTTCCCCCTTCTGCCTTTCCCCCTTCCCACCCGATGCCCTGTCTCCTCCCAATCCTTTTCCCGTTCTTGCCCACCCGCCCGCCCACCAACACGCTGCCAAGGGAAGAAAATAAGAACAAAGAAAACGGAAGGTATGATTTAACGGTTAAGAGAAGGAGGGGTAGGAGGAGAAGGAGGACGAGGAGGAAGAAGAAAAGGAAGAAGAAAAAGAAGGAGAAGAAGAGGAAGAAGAAGACAAAGAATGAAGAAAAAGGAAAAGAGTAGGAAGAGGCATGGAGCGATGTGGAAAAGGAGGAGTTGGAGAGTAAGGAAAGATATTACCAACAGAGAGCACAAAGAGTTAGGTCCAAGGCCCTCCGGCAGAACAAGAGGACTGTGTAATTCAATGACGATCCATCTTTTCCAGTATCTACAACTTAAAAGACTTTCTACAGAGGGAGCGTCACGGGGCGAACTGAGCAAGTATTCCGCGTCTCCGTTTTTATCTTCACCCTCTTTTGCTGGCGCCTGGAAGACCTTTATCCCCCCGTCTGTCCTGCGCGCGTCTTTTGTAGTGATGGGGAGGACTCAAGCTCACGCCTGGGATAACAGATTCGCACTGGGGTGAGGACAATAGTCGACAAAAAAGACGGCTCGTAGTAGGGAGGGTGTTTCGCATCAGACAAAGGGAGAGACTAACTGAATTACTTAACTATAAACCGAGAGGCCAAGACGCAGTCACCCACAGAGGTCAAAATGACGCACTCTCAGAAGAGGGCCAAATGGGTCGTTTTGTTACTCGGGAAAACGCGCGAACTCCTGATGCTTACGGAAGGAATGGCAATGTACTTGGGGCAGTCTTGCGCCTCAGGCAGAGGGGCAGATAAAATGACAAAGGAATACTTGAATCAAAGACCTGAATTCTATATTGGGACAAATAGGCGTCCTGTGCCTCGGGCCAACGGGCAACCAGCTCCAGACATAAGGGAGTCTCTGACCCCGGGCACTTATCCGCCTCCGACAAAGGAACAAAGAAACCATTGTCTTTATGGAGGCGTCTCTTATGGAGTTTCTTTTCCTTGATATTTCTTACTTTAACATTTTCCTATTTTTTAACATGATAAAATGCGATTCTCAGGTATCAAGTAAAGGACCAATCTAATAATAATGATGGTCTTTCGCCTCGGAGAAAGGGACAACAAATTGAAAAGTGACACCCGGGACAAAGGTTCGGACTCAGATGAAGGATAGACGGGCGACTTTATGACTCGGGACACGAAAAGATCTTCAGGAATGAATGGATGAGGTAGAGGGTCTGTCGCCTCAGACAAAGAACCAGACAAAGAGACACTCCTCTCAGAAACAAGATAAACAAACCTTTCGTGGAAAAGTTAACACGTATCGCCCGCAAAGAACTATTGGATGGTCACCTTAAAAAAAACAAGAAAAAATGAGATACGTGTATACAGAGAGACAAAGGAAAATTGAACATACCTCGCCGTGCCAGAGATAAATGAGGAAGGGGACAACTTCCCGTAGACTGCGACAAAGTAATGCATCTACTAGGCCTAAAGAGAGGCACTTACTTGGAAGAGAAAAGACACACACACACACACACACACACACACACACACACACACACACACACACACACACACACACACACACGGCACTCCAGTGGTCACGAATACCGATTTGCCGTAAGTGGAAGCATTCAAAATATTCTTCTTAACTTTTTTTCCACTTATCCTGGGCACGAATTTTCAAATATAAGTAAAATTTACCTTTTATTTCTCTTCTTCTTCTTCATCATCATTATCTTCATTCTCTCTCTCTCTCTCTCTCTCTCTCTCTCTCTCTCTCTCTCTCTCTCTCTCTCTCTCTCTCTCTCTTTCCCTGTGGACGCAAGAATTATCACAAAACATTAAGGGAAATTAAGTAATAACACCAAAGATGTTTGTACCCATGTCATGAGAGAGAGAGAGAGAGAGAGAGAGAGAGAGAGAGAGAGAGAGAGAGAGAGAGAGAGAGAGAGAGAGAGAGAGAGAGAGAGAGAGAGAGAGAGAGAGAGAGAGAGAGAGAGAGAGAGAGAGAGAGAGAGAGAGAGAGTGAGAGAGAGAGAGAGAGAGAGAGAGAAGGAGAAGAATAAGGACAGACAGTTTTCTAATTAAGTAAAACAAATAACTCGCTTTGAAACCCTGAAGAGAGAAAATCATTGTGTTTGGGCGGTGACGAAGAACCTAAGGAAGAGGAAGAGGAAAATAAATACAGTAGAGAAGAGGAAGAGATGATTGTGTTGTAATGTTGTAATGGGGTAAAAAGGGGGAAGATGAAGAGGGAAAGAGAAACAAAAAAGAGAAGAGGAAGAGATGTTTATGTTGTAAGCGTGAGGGGGAAAGACTAATGGGGTAAAAAAAGGGAAAGATGAAGAAGGAAAGAGAAACAGAAGAGAAAAGGAAGAGATGATTCTGTTGTAAGCGTAAGGGAGGATGACTTATGGGGTAAAAAAGGAGAAGAAGAAGGGGGAGGAGAGAAGAGGGAAAGCAGAAAATAATACCAAACAAAAGTAGGAGGCAGATATGAAATGTTGTACTGTGATGGACGGAGGCGGCGGCAGGAGAGGCATATAAGGCGTAGGAGTGGAGGCGTAGCTCATCCGGGTTACAATTTGCATTAAACGACGAATGCCCGAGGCGATGGCTGATGCTGCTGACGGCCTGTGTGTTTACCTTCTGCTGCCCGCCGCTGAATACGTAATGCCGAGGAGTGTGTTTTATGTAGGAGGGAATAAATGAAAGTTCTGGAAAAGGGATTATTTTACACTTTCAACGAGAGGAGAAGGCAGAGAACCAAAAGATAGCCAAACAGAGAGGGGTGAAAAATGATGCTCTTCCAAAGCACAGAGAAATCGTCGAAAAGAAGCATCAGATTAAAGACCAGACGTGTATTGATGCTCCACGTCAGAGAGAATTGAACTTACAGATGAATAGAACATTAGTGGTGGAGAATGTGGATGCGAGGAGGAGGCATGGAAAGAGTGCAGAGGGAATGGAAAGGAAAGGGAGAGGGAAGAGAAATAGAATGTTTTGGGAGGGAAAGGCATGGAAAGAGTGCAAAGGGAATGGAAGAGAGAGGAAGAGAGAAAAAAGAAATATGATGGTTTATATTTGATTGAAGGGTGGTGATGAAGAACGAAGAAGAGATAGGTGGGCATGATAAAGGATAGAAGGGGAATAAGAGAATAAAAGGAGAAGTGGGATGGACTAATGGATACCACGTCGTTGGGGAGAGTGTGTTTGTGTGGTAAAGTGAGAGTGGAAAGTGTCGTAAAGTGGAGTGTTTTCGTGTTAGTGAGTTTGCGGGAGGGAAGGTGTGTACTGAAGTGTGTGGAATGGAAGTGGAAAACGGGAGAAGGAAACTTGAGGACAGGGTGGAAAAGTGGAATGCTCTATCGGTACAATATTTTTTCTAGGCCTGTTTTTGTTGCTCTGTATCGATGTTTGTCACGCTAAGGTACCGCTGGAGTTGTGAGGTAAGGAACACACACACACACACACACACACACACACACACACACACACACACACACACACACACACACACACACACACTCTCTCTCTCCTTGTCAGAGCCTCCATTCCACCTATGTACGTTGAGGTGTGAAAGAAAACACAAACAAACGGAAAGAAGTAATTTATAGGCCGTCAAAACTCCTTTTACGATATGCATAAAACGGATGGAAATGAAAATACATAATTCATGGGTACTTGGCACCTTAATAATGGTACGTCAGTCATACCCACTACTACCACTACACCTACTACTACTATTACTACTACCACCACTACCATATCCACCCCTGTACCCAACTAATATGTCCCAGCCTCTTAGCGTAAACGAACACAAATACATTACTCTCTTGGAAGCCGCTAATTGAAGGAGGGGGAGAAAGAAAACCTTTCCACCAGTATATATTCTCCATTTATTTGGCCCCCGCTCGTAAACTCTAGTCAACCCGGCTGTCAGGCTGAACGCGGGGGAAGGGGCGAGGCAGACAGCGCTAGATAGCCTACCGTGAGCGGCTGTATTTCATGTTGGACGAAGATGAAGGCAAGGAGGAGGCCAAGGAGCAGGGGAATGAGTTGGAGGCGGTGGAGAAGGAGGGAAGGAGGTCTGGGAAATACG
>NC_066529.1:5114865-5284865 GCF_024679095.1 Eriocheir sinensis | reverse complement strand
GCCCCCTCACACCTCACCGATTCTCAACCCGGAGCTGCAGGATGGAGCGGCGGGGGTGTTAGACAAAGGAAAAGGAAAAGGAATTGTTGGAGGAAAAAAAGTTAAAAGAGGGGAAAAGAGAGGTGGAGCTAAACATGGGGAAGAGAAAAAGTAAATGCATGTAAGAAGGGAGAGATATACAAGATGAAATGAGTATATGTAGATAGTGATGAGGGTGTTAGAGAAAGAGAAAAATAAAGAGAAAGAGGAGAGGGAAAAAAGAGGTGATGAAGCTAAATAGAGGAAAGATGAAATATTTGAATTCATTTAAGAAGGAATCGAAAAATATAAAGACGTAAGCGGAGTTAATGGAGAGAAAGTTAGAAGAGTTAAACAAACAAAAATACAAGAGATATAGAAAGAAAAAGAGAATGAGTAAGAAGAATAAAGAGGTAAAGTAGGAAATGCTGAAGGCGGAAGACGTAAAGGATTGCACGGAAGGAAATGAGGCGACAAATGAGCTAAACAAACAAACAAACAAACAAACAAAGAAGCTTCAGAAAGAGAGGAGAAAAAGCTGGAGGAAGAAGACAAAGAGGAGCAAAGAAAGAAGATGTTGAAGAAGAGCGACACAGACGAAGATAAAGACTGCAAGAACAAAGCGAAATGCGGCGAGGAGGAAGAAATGACTACTAAAGAAGGATGAAAAGGAGGAGGAGGAGGAGGAGGAGGAGGAGGAGGAGGAGGAGGAGGAAAAAGAAAAGATAATGACAAGAATGATTACGATAAAAATAGCGGAAAGAACGACGAGGGAAAACCGGGAAGAAAAGAGCAAAATGGAGTGTGTGTGGGAGAGAGAGAGAGAGAGAGAGAGAGAGAGAGAGAAAACAATAGATTAGTAGTAGTAGTAGTAGGAGGTAAAAATTTGTTTAAATAAAAAAAAAAGGAGGAGGAGGACGAAAGGAAAAAAAGAAGAGGAAAAAGAGAGAAAAAACAATAGAGTAGTAGTAGGAGGAGGAAAAGGAGGACGAAAGGAAAAAGGAAGAGGAAAAAGAAGAGGAGGAGGAGATAGAATGTAATGTAAGCGCGTCAGAGGGGGATGTTTAAGGTACAAAGATGTAATTTTCTTTGGTGTTGGTCTTTTCCATGCTAAGCAGCCAAAGATCTGAAGCGTTTTATCTCATCTCGTGTTGGCGCGTCCGATTCTGGCCGCGTTTCCTCTCCCTTTTTGCATCGAAAGAGGGCGGCGGTAATCAGGTTTAGGTCAGGTGATTAACAGGTGTTTAGGCGACAATTCCATGCAGGTGTGAACGTAATTGCGTGTTTAATTAGATCGGCCCCTCGCTCTCCAATGGCTTCATACTAACGCTGTAGGCCAAAAAAAAAGAGCTATTAGATCTCTCTCGTTACCTACACATTCGTTCGTCACTTGGCTAATTAGAATATGTATTAACAGGGTAACCTTCTCACGTACATTTAATTCAGGTAGCTACCTAATCACCTCATTAATGACATGACCTTGTGGAGTTAATTAATTGAAACATCAAAGACATTCTAATTTAAGAAATGTCCCGAAATAAGCAAATGTACGTAAACTGGTGCATCAATGAACTATCAATTATTTTCTGAACTACTTAATCCTTTTCATAGTGGCACGACCTTTTGACATTAAAAGGAAAATCAAGGGTATTTTGAAAAGGCAAAAGTGACACAGTATAAAGAAAAGCACATCAACAAGATCACCTCTCTTACCTACATGTATATTTTCACTGCGTCAAACGTGGTGCGAGAGGGAATTTCGAAGCTAATCCCCGTAATTGTAGAAGGCCTGTTGAAATTAAGGGAGAAGTCAAAGAAAATAAAGGGATAAAAAAAAAACTAATCATAAACCAGTCCATCTACTGACCAACCTTTCCATATATTTCATCGCGCCTCTCCACCCGAAATTGACCTCTCTTTTGGCTACTCTTTACTTTTATCTTTTAATGGAGCAGCGAGTAGCGGGCTTTTAATTTTGTACTCTTTTTATTGCCCTTGAGCCTTGTCCTCTGATGTAAAAAAAAATGAGTGTAATTCGAAACTGATTAATGTTCTAATACGTGAGAGAAAATTAAACATATGTTAATATATAAAATCCATCTACACTCTATCATATCGTCCTCAGTGAACCAAAGAGGAATGCGTGACTGACATTCTCCCTCCACTCATTATAAGCACGACCTTGCAGAATACAAATAAAAACACAGAAACAAAGCGACGAAAATAGATCGAGAGTCAAACAAACCCTGAGATAAAAATGGGAACGAGAGAGAGAATGTATTTGCAGCGATTTCGTCAGTGTCTTTTATTCCTCCGTCCTTGGCCCGCTTCCATCCGCGTGTGTTTATAAAAGTTAAGGTTCCTGTCCATAAATTGTTGTAGGAGAGGCATCGCTTCGGAGGGAAACTGAAGGAAATGGAAAAAGAAGGAAATCAGGGAAGGATTTTGTGATAGAAGATGGAGGGAAAAGAAATCGAATAGTGAAAAATTGGAGGAGGAGGAAGAGAAGGAGGAGGAGAGGAAAGAGACAGAAGGAGAAGAAGAAGAAGAAGTGGAAAAGGAGGAAGAGGAGGAGAAAGAGAAAGAAGAGGAGAAAGAGGAAGAGGAAGAGGAGAGGAAAGAAAAAGAAGTGGAAAAGCAGGAAGAGGAGGAGGAAAAGAAAGTAGAGGAGAAAGAGGAAGAGGAAGAAGAGGAGAGGACAGAGAAAGAAGAAGTGGAAAAGGAGGAAGAGGAGGAGAAAGAAAAGAAGAGGAGAAAGAGGAAGAGGAAGAGGAGGAGGAGTTGGAGAAGGAGGCAGAGGATGCAAAATGAACAAGAATAAAGAAGGAAGATAACACGGATCAGCAGGAGACAGTAAGGACGAAAAGAGCAGAAAAGGATCATCATAAGGAGGAGGAGGAGGAGGAGGAGCAAGGGGCCAACTCCTGTGAGGGACGTCCGCGTGTACTCCTGCCCGCCACGCCGTCTGGCTCGCCCCGGGACACCAAACTGTACACTAAAGCCACACTGATGCTCTCCCTATCTCTGCCTTACCCCCGCTGCTCTCCTAATCTTCTTTCTTCCATCTCCTTTCTTTTTTCTTCTTTCCTTTAATTGTTCTCCTCCATTTTTTCTTCTTCCTCCTTCTCATCATCGTCTTCCTTCATCTCTCTCTCTCTCTCTCTCTCTCTCTCTCTCCTTCTCTGTCTTTCTCTGTCTGTCTGTTTGTCTGTGTCTCTCTCTGTCTCACGCACACACACACGAAAAGAAGACTGAAAAAACAGGCACAGACATAGACAGGACAAAGGATTAGCCTATGTAAACTATATGTGCTTATTTTCCTACTGTCTTTGTCTTTTTCTTCCACCTATCTATTTGCTTATCTGCCTATTTACCGTAACTTTCACCTGTCACTTAATCACCTCTTTCGACATATTGACTCACTGATTACCTGGTTCGCTCTCCTAACTTCCTCTCTCAATCTTACACCAGCTTTCCTTTTGTTCGCCACTTGCTCTCTCATTCTCCCTCATAAGCCACCTCATCGTCGGGCTCGCAGTTTTCACACCCCTGAACCCTCGTGCCATAACTCCGAGAGGATGTGCGTCCCTGGAGGAAGGTTTGAGAAGTTTATACCCTGGTGAGGCGCGTGTGTGAGAAGGTTTAAGGGAGGGAGAGGGAGAGAAAGAGGGCGGAAGATCGGCGAGGTGTATGAAGGAGAGGGAGAAAAAGGAGGGTGTAAGTGTGTGATGGAGGGAGGGAGGGAAGAAAGGACGGTAAAATATGTAAGGGTAGACTAGAAATAGGGAGACAGAAGCACTCAAGAGGTAGACAGATAAGTAGATAGAAAGAGGGAGAGAAAGAAAAGGTGTGTGCGCTTTCTCCCATGCTTTGTTCATTCATTTCTCGGCCTCGTCTCCTTCCCAAAATATGACACCGAGAAGGCACAGACTAACCACACCTCATACAGTCACTGGGGGTACCGCGTCTCACCTCACTGAATCTAAAGCGACTCACTCCTCACCTGGAGCCTCAAGTTGGACCCCACAAAGGCGGAGCAAGGTGAGGCCAAGACGGGCGGGTGGCGGATTGGGGGCGGCTCACCTAACGCGCCACAACAAAGCCCCCGCCGCCCTTCTCCACCCCCGCCCCGCTTCCCCGCCCCGCCTTACCACGTGCTTCGTCTCAGCCAGTCAAGGTCGGCGGCGCGAGCGAACGGAAGAGAACGCAGTGCCAAAGGAAGGTTTTAAGAGGATTCCGCGGCCAGGAGGAGGCGATGATCGAGTCCCCGCTGTCCATAAACCTCATTTCACCCTTCAGCGTCGTTTTTCGTATAATCCTTTTTTTTCGTCTTTTTTTTTCTCTCCTCCTAACTTTCTTTTACGATTTTTTCACTTTTTTCTCTCTCTTTCCCGCATCGTTTCAGTTTTAATGCCTCCTCCTCTTAACGCCAATTTCTTTGCGTCCATCTTATTTTCAACCGTTTTTTTTCTTTTATTGTGGTTTATTTTTTGTTCTCCCAGCTTTCATCTTCTTTCTTCCATCTCCTTTCTTTTTTCTTCTTTCCTTTAATTGTTCTCCTCCATTTCTTCTTCTTCCTCCTTCTCATCATCGTCTTCCTTCATCTCCTTGTTTCTCTCTCTCTCTCTCTCTCTCTCTCTCTCTCTCTCTCTCTCTCTCTCTCTCTCTCTCTCTCTCTCTCTCTCTCTCTCTCTCTCTCTCTCTCTCTCTCTCTCTTCCACTGTTATCTCTCCTCTCCTCTCTCTCTCTCTCTCTCTCTCTCTCTCTCTCTCTCTCTCTCTCTCTCTTTTTCCTTTTCTGTTTTTCTTAAATTCTCTCTCTTTTCTCCTCCATTTTTCGGCCTATTTAATTCTTTGGTAATATCTTACCTTTTTCTTTCAAGGTTCATCAACTTTAATCTCTTCCCTCGTTCACTTTTTTACCATTAATTCGGTTTTACTTTTTTTCTTTTTTTCTTTTTTTTGTTATTTCTCGTTTTTTTTCCAGTCCCTATTTTTTCCATATCCCTTTCTGCTCTTTACATTAGGTTTTGCTTTTTGTTAGTACTTGTATTACTCTCTATTCTCTTGTTAGTTCTTGTTTTCCTTCTTTCACATCCTCCTCATTTTCTTTCTTCGTTTCTCTCTTCTTCTACCACTGGTCCAATTTACAGTATTTCTTTCATTTTCTTTCTTTCTCGCCATCCACTCGCTTTTCCTCTTTGCTTGTCTCCTCATTTTTGCTTCACCTCTTCCCGTTCTCTCTTTGTTTTCTGCTTTGTTAAACTTTTCTTGTTTTCTTTTTCAGATCAACTCTCTCTCTCTCTCTCTCTCTCTCTCTCTCTCTCTCTCTCTCTCTCTCTCTCTCTCTCTCTCTCTCTCTCTCTCTCTCTCTCTCTCTCTCTCTCTCTCTCTCTCTCTCTCTCTCTCTCTCTTTCTCAAAAAAAAAAAAATCAGTCACTCAGACCTCCAATCTTGTCCTCCTTTTCCTCGCCTTTGTTGCTCTCGTCCTCTTTGTCCTCCTCCTCCGTTCCCTGTTTCTCGTCTTCGTTAATTTTCTTTTTAATCTTTCGTACCCTCCTCTTTCTCCTCCTCCTCTTCCTCCTCCTTCCTTATCTAGATCTTTTCCACTAATCACTCTGTTGTCCAGCCATCTTCTAAACTCTCCTCTCTTCTTTATTTCTCTTTTTCCCTTTGCCCTTGTTCTCCTATATCTCTTTTCACCACTTCTCTTTTCTCCTCTTCCATTATTTTTTTTATCTCCCTCTGTGCTCCTTTCAAATTTTCTTGCCTCCCCATCGCATTTTGTTTATCCTTTCATCTTTTTTCTCATATTCCTATCTCATCTCCTTTTTCTTTCATCTTTTCTCACCTCCCTAACTCATTTCTTTTTTCCTTTCATCACCTCTCAGATTTTCCCTTCATTTACTTCCCTTCTCTCCTGGCTTATTCCTTCATTCTTTTTGTTTCTCCATTTTTTACCTAATTTCCTCAACATTCCATATATTTTTCTCATTCACTCTTCTCACTACTCCTACAGTGTTTATACTCATCTCCTTCCCTCTTCTCTGCTCTCCTTTTCTTTCTTATCCTCTCCTTTACTTCTCTACTCTTGCCTCTGTCTTCTTTCCTCTTCCTTCTCTACTCCTCTCACTTCCACCTCTTTTTATTTATATTCTCTCCTCACTCCTCCTTCTTCTCTACTTCTGTCCTTTCCTCCTATTTTACTTCCTATCACCGCGTCCCTCTTTATCCTCCTCATCTGCATGGCTGTAAAGAGGGGACGTAGGAGCGCGCGTCGTTAACGATAAGCAGAAAATCACCGACGGATGGCTCATAAACGTGGAGCTTAGTAAGTGTGTCCGTTATTCATGACTCGGGGGAGAGATGAAGGGACGGAAGGGTGCTGAGAAGGGAGGCTGGAAAAAGGGATGGAGGGGTGGTGAGTAGATAAGATGAGGTAGAGAAGGGTACGCAGGTAATGAGAGAGAGAGAGAGAGAGAGAGAGAGAGAGAGAGAGAGAGAGAGAGAGAGAGAGAGTAATGAAGATGGTAAGATAGTGAGATTTTTTAAAAGAGCTTAGGAATGGTGTGTGTGTGTGTGTGTGTGTGTGTGTGTGTGTGTGTGTGTGTGTGTGTGTGTGTGTGTGTGTGTGTGTGTGTGTGGTGTCAAATTAAGAAAGGCATGACATTCTTCTGTGCTCTCTCTCTCTCTCTCTCTCTCTCTCTCTCTCTCTCTCTCTCTCTCTCTCTCTCTCTCTCTCTCTCTCTCTCTCTCTCCTCCTCTCCTCCCCCCCCCTCCTCTGGCAGGTGTATGTGCGTGTGTTGGTGCCCCACTTTCGGCGTGCACGTGGAGGACACACGAAGCTCTTTATTGCCTTTGTCGCCGATAAGAACTCTTAGTGAACGCCGACGGGACGAGAACAAACACAAAGGGACCAAGCCTTCAGATCCACCTTTTTCTAATATTTTCCTCTTTCCTTTTTGTCCACCTCCTATTCCTCCTTCTCCTCTTCCTCCTTCTCCTCCGCATCTTCTTCTTCTTTGTCCTCCTCCTCCTCCTCCTCCCCCTCCTCCTCCTCCTCCAGGACAAAGAGGTCTTTCCTCCATCAATATAAGCCGTCGGAGGGCAGTGCATCCGCCATTTCATTTTCCCTTCGTTCACATTATCTTCATCGCATCACAGTTTTCGTACCCTCGTGATGGCGTAAGCGTTAAAACACCCTTAGAGCTCCTTTAAACCACCCTTAGCCACCCATTAGACCACCCTTAAACATCCATTTACCTCGCCTTTAAACACCCTTATCTGTCTAGCTAATGGCGTTCTTGAGAAGTGGCGGAGAAGCACTAATGTGTGTTTGATGTGTCGGACGCTACTTAAGTGGTTGGGTACTTAGGCAGCGAGAGATGAGAGGAGTGGAGGGGGAGTGGTAGTGGTGTAGGGGGTTGTGGGTAGTTGTAGTGGTGGAAAGAGTGAATACAGTTAATGGAGGGGAGTTTTGTGGTTGGGTAAATGCATCTACTCTCTTTGTATTGCCCTTGAACCGTCTCCTTTGTTGTAAAAAAAATATCATGTGTGTGAAGGGGAAGGGAAGTAGAGGGGTTTGTTTGAGTAGAAAGTATGTGAAGGGGGATGGGATGGATTGAGTGGATGAAATAGTGAGGTGTAAGGTGATGTAATGGTGAGGTTGACGGATGGGGTCTTTTATAGTGGAAGGGATGTGTTGGTAGTTAGTCCATTTGTGGAAGTGGAAAGGGATATGAGGGTGATGGAAAGGATTATTATACAGGAAGAGGATTTAGAGGTGGATGCGAGAGAAATTGGAAGAGATTGAGGAAGTGGAAGTGTAGTGGTGGTGGAATGGAGAAGTTGAGGGAGAGAATTTGCATGTGGATGAATGGAGTTGAGAGAGTTGAAGGAAGTTTAATAGAGCAAGTGGATGGGATTCATTAGGGTGGAAGAGGATGGATGGAAAAGAATGGATGGAGCTGGATTGTAGAGGCGAACGAGACGGGGTGGTGAAGGTGGAAGTGGCCTTAGTGTAGGTAGGAACAACAAGCGAAGAGGCAGAAGAGAGGCAAGAGTGGAGGAGCCGAAGTCATTAGGTCAGGTAGTCAGGTAGTGTCGAGAGGAACAACAGGCGAAGAGGCAGGAGGCGAGGGGCAAGTTGGGAAGAGCCGGAGTCATTAGGTCAGGGATGAAAGCCAAGTGTTGTTCGTTCCTCTCCCGTTATGGTGTTTGTAATGGGCCCGTTGAGAGGAGGCCAAGTGTTGTTCTCAGTGTGATGATGGAGGTGATGGTGATGGCGGTGGCGATAGTGGTGGTGGTCTGTGTGTTTGTGTTTGTAATCCGAGTCATTTTGCGAACTTTGGGAGAGTATGGATATTATCTCTTATTTTACTGACTCCTGTGTATACTTTTCTTTCTCTTCTTTGTGTTTATCCTTCTCGTTTCCTCTTGTTTGCTCCAGTTTTCCTTTATCCCTGTTTGTTGTTGTGGCGACTTATCTTTTCTTTCTTTCCGTTTCCTTTTGTTTCTTGTCCACCTCTTATTTTTCTTCATTGTCTTGTTCGTTTTTTATTCCCTATTCTCTCTTTTTTTTTATTCTTTCAAGTCTTTTTTTTGTAGCCCCGTCTTATATTCTCGTCTGCTTGTCATCCTCTTCCTCTTCCTCTTACTATTCCTCTGGTTTGAAGTGTCTAATTCCCCTCCTCCTCCTCCTCTTCCTCCCCCTCTCTTTCTCCTCTCCTCTCTCTTTGTTATCGTCTTCTTCATGAGATTCTTCCTTCCATTAACTTCTTCATCTCCAAATTTGCTGGTTTTCCTCTCCATTTATTCCTCAATTCTTCCTTTCTTTCCTTCACATCACCTGCCTTTACTATTTTCTTCCTTTCTCTCCCACTCGAGTCCTTCAGTTCCTTATCGTTGCTGTCTTCGCTGGTTTACTTCCTTCTCTTCTTTTCTCGTCCACTTTCGTCCGTCAGGTCTTCAGGATTTCTCTTCTCTTGGTCCTTTACACGTTCGTAGATAGCCGTTCTTTGTGTCATGGTTCCCTCCCTTCGTCATGCCTCTCAGCCTCGTTATGTCTTCTTGTAATTTCTTTGTCTTCATCTCCGTCGTAAGTGTCTTCCTTCTCGTAGTTACCCGTCTGTTTTCCTCCTCTCTTCTTATTTCTTTTCTTTTTTTCTTTGGCTCCGTATTTCACTTTTTTTCTAGTTTTTCTTCACCCACATTCTATTCTCGAGTCTTCTATTTCGCCTCTTCCTCTTCCTTCTCTTTCCCCTCTTCCTCCTCCGCGTCCTCCTCTTCCTCCTCTTCCTCATCCACCACCTACTCATTTTCATTTATTTTACTCGTACGTTCTTTTTTGCTTACCTTCGTTCTCTTTGTCCTTGTCCTCGTTCTCCTTGTCCTTGCCCTCATTCTCCCTTTCATCTTTTTTGGTCTTCTTCGTACTCCTCCTTCTCCTCCCCCTCCTCTTCATCATCATTTCCCTTCTACTCTTCTTCGCGTGAATGCAATTACCTTTTTTTTTCCCTTTCTTTCCTTCTAGCTATTACATTCCGCTGCTAATTCTTTTTCTTCCCTCGGAACTTCAACTCCTTCAATGTCTTTCACTCCCCAAGGAGGAAAAAAAAAGGAGTCTCAGAGTGTATTACGCTTCCCTTCGTTTTGTCTTGCTGAGCCTTTGATGGCGGGCGTGGGCGTGGCTGACGATGGAGACAGACATGGACGCCCCCAGCAGATGTCGTACCCAGCTCTCAAGGCCACCAGCTCCCGCCCACCGCCTCCGACCCATCCGCGCGCGACTCCCCTCTCGTACCCTGCGCTGCCGTCCGGTTTTGCGTCGCTTCGTCCAGTCGGCCCAGCCAGCCACCCGCTTGTACCCTCCTGAGAAACTTCCCTCTTCTCCTTGTCCTTCTTCTCGTTCTCTTTCTCCTCCTCCTTCTCTTCTTTCTCCTTCTCTTCGTCTTCCTCCTCCTCCTTCTACGACGACGACGACGGCGATTCTGTCACTTCTTCGTGTTCCTCTTAATCATTCTCTTAATCGACTCTCCTCCTCTTCCCTTTTGTCCATTCTCCTGTATCTTCGTTCTCGTTTTCCTCCTCCTTTTCCTCTTCCTCCTGATTGGCTCTCATATACCTCTTCCTCTTTTTTTCATCTCGTCTTTCTACTGATTCTGCTCCTCCTGATCTTCTTCTCCTTTTTCTGCTTTTTTTTTATTCCTCTTCTTCTTCGCCTCCTCCTCCTTCTTATTTACTTGCCTGTCCCGTTGTCTGGCATGCGTCCTTCAAAGTCACTTCTTCCTCCTCCCACTTCCAACTCTGCTTCATCTCCAACTTTTCCTATTTTTCCAGTCTGTCGTGAATATATCTTATACACCTCGTTCCCTCTTCCTCTTCCTCTTCCTCCTCTTTCGTCTATTTCTCTAACGTTCTCCTTCTGACCTACCCACACTATACTCCTCTTCTTCTTCCTCCTCCTCTTCCTTCCTTCCCTTGTTCGGGCTTCCTCATCTCAGACTTCATTTCCTTACCCAACTCCTTCGTCCTTGCCTCCTTTCACCCTCCACTTCCACGCTGAATAACCTCGTACCCTCTATATCAACAGCACTTTCCTTCTCCCTTTCTCTCTCTCTCTCTCTCTCTCTCTCTCTCTCTCTCTCTCTCTCTCTCTCTCTCTCTCTCTCTCTCTCTCTCTCTCTCTCTCTCTCTCTCTCTCTCTCTCTCTCTCTCTCTCTCTCCTCCTTTCTCCCAGTCCTTCTTACTCCTTTTCTTCCTCAACTTCCATTTTTACCACACATCTTTTTGCGCCCTCATCACTATCAATCACTTTCTTGTCCTCTCTTCTGTGTCCATCTCGCACATCTCTTTTCTCTTATTGGTTCTCTTATCTTGATCGTTCTATTCTATTTGCCAACTGTTTCCATCGTCCACCGTTCGAGTTATCTATTCCATCCGTTACTTTGATGCTTCTTCTTTGATTTACGTCTTTCTTTTTGCTTTTTTTCCTTCCTTCGGGTCATCTCTGCCATCGTTCCATTCACTCAATCAAAAGTGTACTCTGTCATACACACACACACACACACACACGCACACGCAAATTCACACACGCACTCAAGTAAACTCTCTCCCAGGTTTACCAGCTTACACTCAAGTCCTCCTAAGTTCGTGGTTCGTTATACTCAGAAGCTCCTCCGATCCACTACTGAGTCCACTACGCCTCCACATACAGGACGTTCCAATACCACCACCACTCTACCTAAAGGGATCCTCGTCTGTACCCACAAAGCTTTCATCATGTCCTCTTTGTGTTCGTCTGTCATTCTGTTTGTCTGTCTGTCTCTGTCTCTGTCTATCTTTTGTTTTTGCTTCCTCTCCCAACACACACACACACACAAACCTCCCCCCCTCACACCGCACGGCCCCTCTCCTTCCTATACCTTCTGTAGGCTATTGTTGAGGTAGAGAGTAGAAGGGTAGGGAGGGGGTAAGGGGCCGCCTGTCAGTTTCAAACAAACTATGAGAACTTGACTCATATTCCCGACCGTCCCGTGGGTTGAGATGGGTCCGGACAGACACAAAGGGGGAGCTCTCTGTCCTGTCCTGCTCCTCGTACGTATGGTTCACGGAAGGGGAGAAGTTAATCGAGAGAAAGGAACTGTTAGAGAGAGAGAGGAGAGTGAAGAATGGAAGAGGGGGAGAGAAATACAAATCGGTAGGGAAAGATAGTCTTAGAGGAAATAAGGAATGGAGGAAGAGAGAAAGAAAGGGACGTTGCAAATTGAGGATTGAAAGGAAGGATATAGATGAGAGAGAGAGAGAGAGAGAGAGAGAGAGAGAGAGAGAGAGAGAGAGAGAGAGAGAGAGAGAGAGAGAGAGAGAGAGAGAGAGAGAGAGAGAGAGAGACAGAAGGAGGTAAAAAAGAACGGAGATGAAAGAGCTGAGGCTGGGAGACGAGAGAAGGTGGAGAGAGAGGGAGGAAGAAAGGACTATGAGAGGTAGGGAAGGAAGTGAGAGAGGGGGAAGGAGAGGGACGGAGAGGGAACGAGGGAGGGAGAGGGAAGGAGAGGGAAGGAGGGGGACGGAGAGGGAAGGAGAGGGAAAGAGAGGGAAGGAGAGGGAAGGACAGGGAAGGAGAGGGAAGGAGAGGGAAAGAGAGGGAAGGAGAGGGAAGGACAGGGAAGGAGAGGGAAGGAGGGAGGGAGAGTAGCAGGAGTAGTGGCCAGCCGTGTTTTTGTAAGCCACGGAAAGCTGACTCTAAAGCAAATTATTCCTGCTAGTTCGTCCCCTCTGTGGCGGTCTTTGTGAGGCCAAGGCGTGGTGGTGGTGGTGGGGATGGTAGGGGTGGTAGTTGTGAGAGTGATTTTGGTAGAGGAGGTAGTGGTGATGGTTGGGAGTTGTATAATTAAAGTAGGGGCTGTGGTGGGCGGGGTGTTTTTTTTTTTTTTTTTTTTTTACAGCAAGGGAGGCAGCTCAGGGGGAATATACGAAAACAACAACAACAACAACAACAAAAGCAACAACAAAAGCCCGCTAGATGCTGTTTAAACAAAAGAAAATAAACAAGTGGCCAAAAACGGAGTCAATTTCGCGTTTGGTACTACTACTACTACTACTACTTCCACCACCACTACTACTACGACTACTACTACCACCACCGCTACTACTACGACTACTACTACTACTACTACTACTGCTACTACTACTGCTACTACTACTACTACTACCACCACCACTACTACTACTCCTACCAGCTTTCTACTACCACCACCACCACTTCTGCCACGATCACCCTTTCCACCACCTCCTCCTCCGTCTTCCCCACCACCATCAATCACCCACCACCACCACCACCACCACCACCACCGCCTCTATTGCTTTTGACGGCGCTGTTTCTATCGAATTCACAGTGCTTTGGGTTCATATTGGCGGGCAGAGATGGATGAGGGGGAGTGAGGAAAAATGGAGATAAGAGCGGAGGAGGAGGGTGAGTAATAGGAAGGGAGATAGAGAGGAAAAAGCGAGATAAAAAGCAGGAGGGAGGATTAATGAGGGGGAGATGATAATGAAGTGGCGCATAAACTCCATATATACGTAATGGATGGGGGAATGAATGGGAGGGGTAAAGTATGGGGGGAAGGAGGAGGATGATGAGGAGGAGGAGGAGGCTGTGATTGAGGTGTTGGTGAAAATGTATTAGGAGAAAGAAAAGAAGAATGAGAGAAATAGATGGAAGAAATAGTAATGAAGGGGAGGGTAGAGGGAGGAGGGGTGGGATGTATTAGGAGGAGGAAGATAATGAGGGAGATGATGCGTAATATGATGAAGAAGAAAGACGAAAATGATGCAAAGACGAAGGATGAAATGGGAAGGTGAGGAAAATTGGGCTAAGATGAACGGCAAGCCTTTCTTTTTCTTCCTCATCTTCATCACCATCATCTTTTTTCCTTCTTCTTCTTCTTCTGCTTCTGTTGCTTCTTGTTTTTGTTCTGTTCTTCTTCTTCTTCTGCTTCTTCCTCTTCTTCTTTTCCTTCTTTTTCTTTGTCTTTTTCGTTTCCTTCTTCTTTCTTCTTCTTCCTTCCTTTTTTCCTTCCTTCCTTCATTCATTCATTTCTTCCTTCCTTTCTTTCTTCCTTCCATCCTTTCTTCCCTTTTTCCTACCTTCCTTTCTCCCTTCATTTCCTTTATTCCTTCTTTCTCTCCTACGAGTATTTCTCCTCCAAAGCACACATTCACCTCCTTCCTCCTCTTCTCCACTTCCTCTCTTTCTTTTCCACCCCCAATCTTCCTTCCTTCGCTTCCTCTTTCCTCTTCCCTTTCCTCTCTTGCAAGGCAGAAAATAAAGTAAATAAAGCTTCCCAGACCTCATTTCCTCGGCTAAAAGGAGCAGGGCGACACATGGTCCATTTTGCTTCACCCAGAGGTAGGAATCTCGCCCTTAGCTGAGCCTTCTAAGAGACACACAGAGGGGGGGGGGGGGGTCGTTCTGGTACTTTTCGTAATAGATTGAGAGGAAGTAGATAAATAGATAGACACTTTGGTAGATAGATAAGCGGAAAGGTAAATCAGTGTACGGCAGGTAGGTTCAAGGGTGAAGTGCAATCGTTTTTATTTAGTAGAAGTTAAGTAGAAAAACAGATATTCGGGTAGATAAACAGGGAAGGGGATGAATATGTAACAGTTATTGCTATACGGGTGAGGGGAAAGATAAACATTGCCAGGAGAGGAATAATATGAGAGTAATGTGATTTTAGATGAAGAGATCGAGAGTCGGTAGCGAGTCAGACATAGGTAGAAAAACAGCGAGCCTTTTAATTTATTCTTTATTTTGCCCGTACGCTGCCTCCGCTACTGTAAACAAAAATATATATCCAAGTAAAGAGGCAGATAGATGTAGTAGAAAACGAAAACATGAAACTATTCTATTATTTTTTGGGGGGAAGAGGTATGAAAATAGATGCCCAGGTAGATACGCAGGTAGAAATGTAAATATTCAACAGTGAGGTAGTTCAGGGATAGGTGTATGTAGGAAGGAGGGTAAACAGTGAATAGAAATCGAATAAATGAGGTGTTAATGTGATTAGATGAGAGGTAGACAGGTTTGCAGATACGTAGGTGGGAGAGTAAATATGTAACAGGCTCGGAGTGTTTTGTATATTTATAGTTTACAGAGAGGAGCGTAGACAGTGTTGGATTCAGAATAGACGGGTTCGTAATGTGATGTTGTAAGTTAAAATGCTATTGACTGAAAACATAGTAAGGAAAACTAAAACAAGCAAGCGAACACACAAACAGAAAAGGATGCAAACAAAGAAATGTATAAAAATATACACAACAACTTTTGACTGAAAACAGGGTAAGGAAAAAAAGCGCTTGCAAATAAACACATAAATAAAAAAAGGGAGCAAACAAAGAAATAGATAGATAAAAAAATACACAAATTTACCATCAACTTCCTCTAACGCACTCATTATCATCCGAAGCAAAAATATACCACCAACACCTGGACCCGTGCTACTTAACGTCCCACACCTGAGGTACTGTTAATCAGGCCAGGTGCGACCCTTACCTTGGCCCCAAACGTAATCTGTGTCGCCGCGGTCGTTTGGGTCGCGTCGTTAAGCACTCCGGCAAGTCGTAGCGCCGCTAAGTCGTCCCCGGAGAGGCCTGTCAGGAGGGCGGGAACTTGATCCGTCAGGGCTTGAGGGAGAAGGAGAGGGAGGGGGAGAGGGAGAGGGAGAGGAAGAGAAAGAGGAAGAGGAAGAGGGAGAGGAAGAAGGAGAGGAAGAGAGAGAGAGAGAGAGAGAGAGAGAGAGAGAGAGAGAGAGAGAGAGAGAGAGAGAGAGAGAGAGAGAGAGAGAGAGAGAGAGAGATTATATTTTATTATCTGTATTAGTATTAGTGTTAGTATTTATATCATTACAATTATTACGTTTAGTAGCGGTAGCAGTAGTGGTGGTAGTAGCAGTAGTAGTAGAAGTAGTAGTAATAGTAGTAGTAGTAGTAGTAGTAGTAGTAGTAGTAAAAGTGGTGGTAGTAGTAGTAGTAGTAGTAGTAGTAGTAGTAGTAGTAGTAGTAGTAGGAGTAGTCTTAGTAGTAGTAGTAGTAGTAGTAGTAGTAGTAGCAATAATAAAATGAAAAGTTATGTGATTTTCAGGGGAATGGAAATATTGTTCATCAGGAATTCAAAAGTTTTATTCCCAAGTATTGTGGAGTCTCAAAGATTTCAAAATTTAATGGAAGTCTCCATTTAATATTAATGTCTAACATCCTACCGTATTGACTTTTCTCTCCGTTACTCTCCGTCCCTTTTGTTTGTTTATGTGGTTCATGATTGTGTGTTAAGTCTGCCTTCAACTTTCCATTTTCTCTTCGTCTGTTTATCTATCAATCTATTGCTTTTATGTTATGCGTTTATTATTCGTCCTTCCGGTTCTATTTTTTTTTTCATTTATTTCCTTCTGTTCGTCCGTCATTTACTCATACCCGGCTTCATTCGCGTTCCCTCTTTCACTTTGTTACTTAATCCTGTTAATCACTTACTCCCAATTATCCAGTCCCAGCCCTCACTTCTTTTAATGTCATCTCCTCTCCCCTGAATACGTATCCTATTTACATATATTTGTGTAAACATATCTACATAGATTTTTGCTCCCTGCTATTTCGTCGTCATTCATTTTTATATATTTATCCTTTGGTATATAAATTACTCATCCCTTTCCCCTCTCTGATACACACAAGCCGAGTGGACGCAGGCTAGGAGTGCATCGCCCGCTGTCTCACACTGTGAATTTTATGCTCGCTGCCCGCTCATCCCATATTTTTGGCGGGCGCCGCTGGAAACTTGTGCGCTGCTTCCTCGATTCTCTGAGCTTCAGCCGAGTGTGGCGGGATGTGGAGGAGGGAGAGGAGAGGAGTGAAAATGAAGAAGGAGGAAGAGTATGAGAAGTAGGAGGAAAACTAGGAAAGTGAGGAGGAGGAGGAGAAGGAGAAAATGAAGGAGTGGAAGGAAAAGAAGAAAGATGCGTGAAAAAGATGAAGATGGAGGAGGAGAAACAATAGAGTATAAGAAAGAAGAGCAAATAGAAAACGGATTCATAGCGTGGAAGAAGGAGCAGGAGCGAAAGGAGGAATAAGTATATAAATAATAAAAGGAGGAATTAATATCAAGCAGGACAAGGTTGTGATGAGGGAGTTGTTTTGATATACTGTGGAAAAAGAAAGAGCATTGCTTTTATCGTAGTGACCCCTAAAACCTACATTCTTGCTCTTTAAAATTAATGAAGGAATATCTAAGTAGAATTTATCTTTACTTATCAATCATTTTTTCAAGTAGTTCTAGTTTGTAGCACGAAAACACTTAACTTACCATGAAAATATAGTTTCGTCTACATTTTTATATCAGGACGGGGAACGAGTGGGAGGAGGAGTTAATCCAAATAGGATGTGAGGATAAGGGGGATGGAGATGCTCGGGAACCTGTCGGGGATTGGAAAGTTTGTGCAAAGACTGATTGAGTGAGCGAAGGAAACTCAGCGTGCGAAAGGAACTTAGTGTGCGAAGGGTATGCAGAATCCGAGAGGTAACCTAGTTTGCGAAAGGTAACTTTTAAAATGGAGGGTAACGTGGCGTGTAGAGTAATTTATTGCGGAATGTAACTTAGAATGAAAGTACCATCTTGTGAGGGGTAACTTGTCATGGAAGAAGAGCTTAACTTAGTGTGCTCCTACATGTAAAAAGAAAAGAAGGAACGATATGATTTACGTGTGGCTTCCATTTGCACTAGTTTGAGAGGTAACGAGATAGGAAACAGTTTCTGCTTGTTTATTGGAAAAGTAACTGAGTTTCTGTGGAAGGGACGGACGAGTTGTGTAAAAGACCAGAGGGAAATTCTGAACGTGCGACTTTCCTCATAATACATGGAATTGATTTAATATGTTTAGTGAGTTTGGAAATACCCTTAGTTTGTATGTGAGAAAATTAACTTACTGTGTTTCTATGGAGGAGGCGTAGGAGGAGTAAAGTACGCTAGAGAGACATGCTGAAATTATGGCTTTCCTCAGAACACATGGAACTTGTTTAAGGTTAAGAAGGTAGAGAGGGGTGGTAGAGACCAACAGCAAAGACAGATGGTTTAGAAATTAAAACAACGATCGGAGTTTGGAGGTTTTGGGTCTTGTGTTTCCTTCCATTATCCTCAATTTCCACACTGTCTTATTTTCCAGAGCCGTTCAGCAACATTAAAACCATCACCACCTTTCCAGTACACCCATATCTTCAAGAGTAAATGAGGCAGGAAATAGTTTTACCTTCTTTGCGGTAAATCTAACTTATTGTGTATATATGGAGGAGGCTGAAGATGAGTACAATAGGCCAGAGAGATATGCTGAACGTGTGGCTTTCCTCAGAACACATGGAATTGGTTTACGATGTTTAACGAGGCTGGAAATCGTATTAGTTTGTTAGCGGGGCAAGTTCGTTTAACATTATCGCTTCTCAAGGTGTATTCAACCCAACTGAGGCAACCCATTTACCTTTGAAAGTATGGGTGCACTGGAAACATGGTGATGGTTTTAGTGTCGAAGAACGGCTCCTGGGAAATACGAGTGTGGAAATTAAGGTTAATGGAAGGAAACATAAGATCCATTACCTCCAAACTTCGACCGGATTTTTTTGTTTTCATCTCTAAACCATCTGTCATTTCTATTAGTCTCTACCGCCCCTCTCTACCTTCCGCTAGCGCCATCTGTCTCTGCCACCCATCCATCTGTGCCTTCCATATTTACCATCCTCCTCCTCCCTCCTTGTCATCCGTCTCTGCCATCCACGTCTCCGTCATCCATCTCTGACATCCTCCTTTTAAGAATATTTATTTTCCCATCGCGCTTAATCTTCGAAAACAACTTCTCAGATCGTTTACCTCTGTTTACTTACTTTTACTGAAGCGTGGCTCTCTCTCTCTCTCTCTCTCTCTCTCTCTCTCTCTCTCTCTCTCTCTCTCTCTCTCTCTCTCTCTCTCTCTCTCTCTCTCTCTCTCTCTCTCTCTCTCTCTCACACACTGCTCTTTTTCTTTCCCTCTCTTTCTCTCTCACACATATGCATACACGCTCATTCTCCCCCCCCCCCCACACACACACACATAACCCCCCTCCCCATCCAGTCCAGAGAGGCCCCATTTCCTCCCCCCCATTCCCCATCACCCCACCTCACAGCCTCCTCGTGCTATCCTCCGCCCCACCATATGCTCACGGTCCTTATGGGAGGTGATAGACTTTAATTCCTTGGTATTAACCCAGTTAGAGGCAACCTAACGAAGGAGAACCATATGAAGCCCCTTAGGGAGTCCATGGGAGGGAGAGTGAAGAGGGGTGAGGGTGATGATGGTGATGGGAGAAGGAGGGAGAAAGTCTAAATGGAGGAGGGTGGGAGGGAAGGAGTATAAGAAGATGGTCACTGATGGAGGTCGGGGGTAGTAGTTGGAAGGTAGGGAGAGAAGGAAGAGGTCAAGAGTGGTGGTGGGAGGAGGAGGCAGAAGGGAGAGATCAGAGGTGGTAGTGGGAAGAGGAGGGGGAGAGGGGAGAGGTCAGGGGTGGTAGTGGGAGGTAGGGGGAGAAGGGAGAGGTCAGGGGTGGTAGTGGGAGGTAGGGGGAGAAGGGAGAGGTCAGGGGTGGTAGTGGGAGGTAGGTGGAGAAGGGAGAGGTCAAGGGTGGTAGTGGGAGGAGGAGGGGAGAGGGGAGAGATCAAGGGTGGTAGTGAGAGGTAGGGGAGAAGGGAGAGGTCAGGGATAGTAGGAGGAGGAGGAGGGAGAAGGGAGATTGAGTGAGAGAGAAAGGAGGTAACAGCATTTCGGGAGAAGGTTCTGACGGAGACATAAAGGGGGCCGAGGGACTTCTTTCTGATTTCGATATAAAGTTTTAAAGTGAGGTGAAAGTAAGGTGGTGGAAGGTCAGGGGTGAGACAGATAGATAGATAGATAGATAGATAGAGATAGAAAGATAGAATGAAAGAGAGAGAGAAATTTGACGTACGCACAAATCAGTCATTATTCTTTGATTTTACGATAAACTTAATGTCAAATTGCGTATATTTATTCTTTAGTGTATTTTTTTTTGTATTTCTTACTTATTTTTGCTCCGAGCTTTGAGCCACTCGAACGACGTATAAAACTTCTTGGCCCCCAGAAGGAAAGGCAGTGACGTGAGTGTTACTTCCATCCATTTTCCTGTTTTATATATATATATATATATATATATATATATATATATATATATATATATATATATATATATATATATATAGATATTTTTTTTTATAGATCGATTTACATCAGTGACCATAAAAGAGGCAAGGTGGGGATCCATTAGCAAGGTAATTGACCCAAATAAGTCCATTAATTAGTCTCATTAAGGAGAGAAAGGGTGACCCAGCTACTGAATCGGAAACCCTTCGCGGGAAGGAACCGAATCGAAGCGGCTATTAATTATGAAGTTGTTTACTGCACTAAGACATCGACACCGTGAGAGAGAGAGAGAGAGAGAGAGAGAGAGAGAGAGAGAGAGAGAGAGAGAGAGAGAGAGAGAGAAACAAGAAAAAGACGATTAATCACGAGCCGGAAGAAGATTAATACGAGGAAATGAGAAGATGGAAAGAGAAGGATAATGATGAAGGAAGAGATGATAAGATATAATATTAAACGTGAGGAAGGAAATATGAAGATAATGGAAAGTAAGAGAAGAAGATGAGCGAAGAAGGAGAATTGGTAGGGGAAAAAGGAAAAAAAAGTAGAGAAAAATGAAGAAGTCGTATTAGTAGGAAAGAGATAAATGAATATGTTGTTTAAAGGAATGGAAAAAATTATGAACTAAGTGGAAAATGTAAGGAAAATAATATAGGAGAACAAAAATAAGTGACTAATGAAGAAATACTATAAAAAAGTAGAGAAACTGAAGATTACTTGAGCCAAAAAGAAAAAAAAAACGCAAGAACGAAATAAACACAAGCGTAGTAATGGAAAAAAAATATTAATCATCGGAGGAAAATGAGGCAATGAAGATATGGGAAGAAAGTTTGCGAAAATTAGCACGGCATGATTAATTCTAATGTTAACATCTAAAAGAAAAGCAAACTTGAAAAATAAAATGGAATGATCGCAGCGGACGCAACAAAATAAAAAATAAAAATTGCCTTCGTCAAATTCAGTTGCTCGAGAAGGAAAATAAAATGAATTTGCATGTATGTAATTACTGTCCGTGTGTGTGTGTGTGTGTGTGTGTGTGTGTGTGTGTGTGTGTGTGTGTGTGTTTGTGAGTGTGAGTGTATGTGTTTCCGTGCTTTTTTTTTTTTTGTGTGTGTGTGTGTGTGTGCGCGTGCATATTCACATCCTCTCTTAACATGGAAAATATAAACGAAAACAACAAAACAGGAAGTCCGCGCACTTAAGCTGAAGGAAGGAGAGTTAAGGGGAGGGACACGCCCATTCTGGTAAAAAACACCCCGATTACCAACACCCAATTCACACTTAGAGCTCATACAGGAACCCCTCCGGACGGCGAAAAAATCTTGTTAAGGGTAATACAATAAAACACAGCGGGGGCGTGGCTGGGAGGAAAGGGAGGATATTGAAGGAAATGGACGGTGAAGGAAAAATTAGAAAGGGGAGCGAAGAGAAAATATGGTAAAATGAAAATGAAATATCGTCCTTTATGTAATTACGAGAGGGAGAGAGAGAGGGAAAGGGGGTGTTGCGAGGGTGTGGCGATGGACTGTTCGTAGATTTTTTTTTTTCAGGGGTGGGGTTCTGAGAAGTGATGGTTGTGGTTGTAGTGGTGGTGGTGGTAATAAAGTTCCTGTTAGGCGGATGTTTTTGGAGAATCGAGGAGAGGAGTGCATGGAATGGGTGCTGTTTCGGGAGGTGGAGAGCTCGAGGGTGGGCCTGTGTTAACGGTTTAGGGTGAGGACAGGGATTGGAGGTAGAGGAAAGGCAGGAAAGGGAAGAGAATCATGGGTTAGTACGATAAAAGTAATGACGTAGAATATAGAGAATGAAGAAAGTAATTAGGATTGGTGTTAGTAATGATGTAGGAGGGGAAAGATAAAGCGAACAGTAAAGATAACGTAGAATATGGTAACAATTAAAAAAAAAATTGAAATGGAGTTTTTTTTACGTGTTTATCTGTCTGTCTCTCCAGCTATCTCTTTTTTTACAGCAAAGGAAGAAGCTCAAGGCCAAAAAAAGGTAACAATCAGAAAAAAAGTCCGCTAAACTGTCCCTATCTGTCTCTCTATCTCTGTCATTCTATCTACCTATCTATCTATTTATCTATATGTCTCTGTCTGTCTATATTTCCCTTAGCCGATGGTCTGTCTCCCTCTACGTAAATAAAAACACTTTGTCGATCCAGTTAGTCTCCTTAACTTTACACCAAGCGTCTGCTGCATACATAATCCTTCTAATCTCTCGTCGGACGTTTTACTGACCCCCTGAGCGTCCTGTTATTCCCTACTACTCTCGTCTTATCGTGGACACGCCGGTTACACCTGTACTTGAAGACGTCACTCCCCTTCTTTGCCGTGCCGCGCCCCTCCCCGCCTCGACTCTTGTTATCGTTCCCGGCCGCGTGACCTTCAGGCGCAGTGCTTTGTCTCTGGAAAGGTTAGTGTAATTAGAGAAATATATACAAGGCTCAAGAGAAGAATACGTAAACACTTGAGAGAAAATAGACGGAGAGAGAAAATAGACGCGGAGAAATGTTGAGTAAAACGTGATATTAATCGAATTTGGAATGGTATCTAAATAAATCTAAAAGCACATTAATATTACATGAAGAAAACAATAATATGACATGAATACATAAACACTAGATGGAGAGAAACGGAAAATATAATGTAGAAAAGAAAAACATAATTGAATCTGGAAGAGAGTGTAAAATATATATATAGAAAAACCCCCCACTGATAATACATTTCATGATACTTGGACATGTATTCAATATCGCACACACACAAATAAAATAGATAAGTGAAATCAATCGAATATCTGAAGAACGTATGAAACAAAAAAAAACAAAAAAATAGAGCAACGTGTCAGTATATCAGTGAAATTAGTTGAGTCTTTAGAGGTATGTGAGGATTAAGAAAGGACGAAGTGAGGTTGTGTTGCGGTGAGCTGAATGGAGTAACCGGGCGTGTGTGGCGGGCGTGTGTGGTGGGCGTGTGTGGCGGGCGTGTGTGGTGGGCGTGTGTGGCGGGCGTGTGTGGTGGGCGTGTGTGGCGGGGGTTTATGAATCAGTAGCAGAAAGGGAGAAGGATAAAACTGGAGAGTGAAAGGAAGAATGGCGATGATAAGGGGATACAATCATACATATAGTTAAGTTGGTGATAAGGATAATTCTTCCACAGATAAACTAAGAACGTGTGTGAATTATTAAGAGGAATGGAGAAGAAAACGGGGGAGCATATGGAAGGAATATAGCGATAACAAGGGATACACGGATACATAGAGTGGAATGATACTTGTTCCGCAGAGAAGCTAAGAACGTGTGTGAATTATTAAAAGGAATGGAGAAGAAAACGGGGGAGTAAATGGAAGGAATATAGCGATAACAAGGGATACACGGATACATATAGTTAAGTAGGTGATAAGGATAATTGTTCCACACATAAACTAAGAACGTGTGTGAATTATTATTAAGAGGAATGGAGAAGAAAATAGGGGAGTAAAAATGGAAGGAATATGCGTGTAGTGATAACAAGGGATACACGGATACATATACATAATTAGTGGAATGATAGCTGTTCCCCAGAGAAGCTAAGAACGTGTTTGAATTATTAAGAGAAATGGAGAGGAAAACGGAGGAATTAAGGTCAGGAAATATAGTTATACAAAGGAAACATATTGGTATAGACAGTTAAGTAGGCGAAGGGTAATCATTCCGTATAAAAATCAAAGCAATCCAATTTGTGAGGGATAAAAATCATACACAACGGACGGGCTAAACGATATACGAATTAGAACATAGAAACACATATAAAAACCCGAGTTGAAAAGCTGTTCTGAGTGTGGAAGGGAAGGGTTTTTATGTATTTGAGAGGGTAGGTTAGGGTGACTCTCGCAGGTGAATGTTTACAATTAGTTATGCTTGCAAGTTTTCCTTCCATATGTTCGTCACTCATATTTGCGTTCGTCCGGTTTGCTACATTTATTAATATTTTTTTTGCGTTCGCGTTAGTCCTATTGAATTCATACGTGTGTTTACCTTTCTGTCTGTCTGTCTGTCTGTATGTGTGTTTTGTCCTTCTTTTCTCTCTCTCTCTCTCTCTCTCTCTCTCTCTCTCTCTCTCTCTCTCTCTCTCTCTCTCTCTCTCTCTCTCTCTCTCTCTCTCTCTCTCTCTCTCTCTCTCTCTCTCTCTCTCTCTCTCTCTCTCATCATAACTCTCTCTCTCTCTCTCTCTCTCTCTCTCTCTCTCTCTCTCTCTCTCTCTCTCTCACCACTCTTTTCTTGTCTTTCTCTCCCTTTTATTTTATTTTCCCCTCAAATTTTCCCCTTCCGTAATCGATTTAGGGTCAGGAGTAAGAAAGAGAAAGACGTGACAGTACTCCATTAAATCCTTTCTTCGTGCTCAGTGACAAAGGAACAAGGAAAGGAAGATTGAAAAGCTGAAAAAAGAAATGCTGGAGGAAAGAATAAAACCAGAACAGTACCCCCTCGAAAAATGGGAAGATAAAGAAACAAAAGAAACGGAACGGAAAGGTGAGAGACAAGGAGGGACGGTATACGAAGAGAGAGGGAGGAGGAGGAAAAAGATTAGAGGTGGAGAGACAAAGAAGTGCGTGGGTGAGGGAGGAAAAGAGGAAAGGAAAGCCCACGTGACTATAAATTTTCCCTTTTGACAACATAAACGGGAGAGGGAGGAAAGGAGGAAGAATGAGGGAGAGGAGAGAAGAAGGAGAAGAAGACAGGAGACGAAGGGTTAATCGTGGTTTCCTCTCTGGTCATCCTTCTTCATCCATCACTAACGGGCTTCAGGAAATGTGGGTGTCGAGTGGAGGAGTGGTTTAGGGGATGGAGTGGATAAGATGATGGAGTTGAGAGTGGAGGAAGAGGCTGGGATTGATTTGACTGGTGGATTTAGGTGTCTGTGTGTGTGTTTGTGTGTGTGAGAGAGAGGGGTGTGTGTGTGTGTGTGTGTGTGTGTGTGTGTGTGTGTGTGTGTGTGTGTGTGTGTGTGGGTCGCAATGAAGTGGAAAAATCTAGCTTCGTATGTACAGGTGGAACGAATGAGGTGGATGGTGAGGGAACGGAGTTTATGACACGTCCCAGAAAATCGTTATCCTCCTTTCCCTATTCCTCTTCTTCGTCCTCCTTTCTTTATTTTCATTCACTTTTCCTCCTCTTTCTCCTTCTTTACATTATTTACGTATGTCACTTTCTCCTGTCCGTCCTCTTCATTCTCCTTTTATGGTATTTTTCTTCTCCTCTTCTTTCTCTTATTCCTTTTCATTATCCTTTCCCTGTCATGCCTGTCTTCTACTCAATCATTTTCAACACCACCTCCTTCTTTTTCGTTCACTATTCACTACCTCCTCTTCCTCTTCGTTCTCCTCCTGCTCTTCTTCCTCTTCTTCCTCTTCATTGCCTTTCCTTTTCTCCTTTTCACCTCTACTTTTTTTCTTTGTTCTCGTCCCCTAATTCTCTTCCTAATCTTCCTTCTCCTCCTCCTCCTCCTCCATCTCCCTTTATCCACTGTCACCCTCACAACACTTTCGTCTTTACCTTCTTTTATTAAGGCCACGGCATAATTAATAACCCGCCAATTAAGAGCCGTGATTTCTCAGCGTCATTAGTGCGGGGGCGTGAGTGTTCTTGTGTTAACGCTGTGAAGGAAGAGAACGAGAGCAGCGGGTCATCTCATTTTCGTCTGGCCTCTTTTTGACAGTGACGGAAGTAGCTGAAGGTCAAAAGTAAATAAAAACAAAAAAAAGCGCCTGATAGATCAACACACAAAAAAATATGAATGAAAACAATATAAATGATGTTTCTGTTGTCTGGCGGAGGAGGAATTTGGGGAAGTATGCGTTGTAAGAAAACTGTTTTACCGAAGCGAAAAAATAAATCATAAGGTGGAATTAAGGGTTGAGAAATATAATGTAGGCACTGAAGAGAAGAAGAAGAAGAAGTAGGAGGAATTATAGGTTTCGCAAAATAGTGTGCTGGAGGAAATGAAAGAAGAAGAAAAGTAAAGGAAGAAAATACAGATAAGAGGATGAGAAAGAAGGAAAAGGAGTGTCAAAATAGAATATAAAACAGCAAGGAGAAAATAAAGAAAGGAAAAAATGAATGTACTCGGAAAAAAGGAAACAATTAAAAAGGGGATTGAGAGAGAAAAGAAAAAGTGGGATATTTATAACTAATGGAATATGTATCACTAATCTCCTGCTCTGCGCTGTCTAATATGAAATCCGATGATAAATATTGAACAACCAGTAATGTGGCGGCGTCTGGAGACAGGAATTACGACCCCTCACATAATGCATTCAAGATTAAGGAGAGAGAGAGAGAGAGAGAGAGAGAGAGAGAGAGAGAGAGAGAGAGAGAGAAATAAAAAGAAGATAAATGAGAACTAGAGAATCCAGGAAAAAGAGGAAAAGAGAGAAAAAGAGTGAAAGAAAAAGAGAGAGTGAAAAAAAAGATGAAAGATGAGAGAGAGAGGGAGAGGGAGTGAAGAGAAAAATAAAAAGAGGATTAACAAGAATTAGAAAAGAGAGAAACCAGGAAAAAGAGAAAAAGAGAGAAAAAGAGTGAGAGAGAAAGAGAGAGAGAAAAAAAAGATAGCCAGACAGATAGACAGACAGACAGACGTGCGTGCTTGCCAAACCAACCGTGATATAGAAAACGGAAGAGATGGGACTCTGATTTAACTTCCGTCGCTTTGATATATTTTTATGCGCACACCACAAGCTTTACTCCATTTCCCCCCCTTCCCCCCCCCTCCCAATTTCCTCGCCCGTGTTTAGTGATGTTATGTTCTTCAATCGATTTAAATGTTCCTCTTCCTCCTCTTAACTCTCGCTTATAGGATCAGTGTGTGGCGGTCTTTTTTTCATAACTGTTTTCTTTTTTTCCCTCTTGAGCTGTTTTCTTTACAATAAAAAAAATATTCCGTCGTAGTTTTCTTCATCGTAAATTTTCGTATTAGGATTGTTTGGCCTTGATTAGTTTGTGTTTGTTGATTGATTCCCCTTTCTCTGTATACCTATCCATGTTTGCCTATTTATCTTCCTCCGATTTTCCATTCACACTTATTTGCAACTCGTTATTTCATTCAATCACATGTCTCTTTGTTTCCTCGCTGTTCTCATTCCCTTCAGCCTTTATGTATATGGCTCATCTTGATTAGTAATGCCTCCCCACTCCCTATGTTCAAATATCATCCCGTTTACATCATATTTCCTCTCCTCACTGACAAAAGTCTAATTCAGCAATAACACTAACTATCGCTGTTTTATATTTTGCTTCCTAAACTCTCTTTCTCTCTCATTCTGCCCACATACTATCGCTTTCGCATCTTCTTCCTCTTCTTCTTCTTCTTCTTCTTCTTCTTCGTACACGTATTCGTATTCGTATTTGTCTTCTTCTTCTTCTTCTTCTTCTTCGTCGTCGTCTTTCTCTTTTTCTTCTTCGTCGTCGTCGTTTTCTTCATCTTCTTTTTCTTTCTCCTTTTTTCTTTTCTTCTTCTTTTTTCTTTTTCTTCTTTTTCTATACACTGACCTTGAAACAATCCAGCTATTACACAACCTTTCCCACACTTCACCTCCTTCGCCTTCACTTTTCTCTTTCTCTAATCTTCTTCCTCCTTCTTACACCGTCCTTTTCATCGTGTCGCTTCAGAGGAGAGAACTAAGCTTTATGTTCCAATTCCCAACATGCTTCTCTGTAACAAGTAAACGGACAAGTCGCCTCGTATCGTAAACCGTCAAACTTTTTATCCCATCCCTCTCTTAAGTTTAGTGTTTCGTATCTCTTCCCGTCTCCCTCCTCTCCCTCACACCGCGTCTCCTCCTCATAAAATTTGCAATGCCTGTCTACCGATCACCCTCCCCTCACTTTCCCTCAGTAACTATTGAACGCTTCCCCTCCCACCTCCAACCCCTGACTTCCCTTCATGAAATCTACAGTGCTCTGCTTTCCCTCCTCCCTCCTTCCCTTCGTGTACCTTCAGTTCCTCCTCTTTAACTATCCTTTGCTTCATCTCCCTTTCGGCCCTCACATCCTCTGAATTTTCTCTTTCATATCTACAGTCTATCCATTCTAAAACCCCACAGTGCTTCCTTTCCCGTATCTCTCTTCCTCTTCATATCCCCTTTCCTTTTTGAACCGGGCAGTCCTCTCTGTTGAAGTATGCAGTGATTTCTCTTCGATCTCTTTCCCCTCAGTTCCCCTCGTAAATACTAAAGTGCTTCCTCGCCTATTCTGTACCCTCACCTAACCTTTTGAACTCTCCAGGGATTTTTCTCACTTCCGTATCCCTTTATTATGTACCCTTTCTTCAGCTCTATGATAAACCTTTTCTGGCTATCGGTTCCGGTGTTCTTCGTGTCACATTGCTCTTATGCAGGACTTGGCATTGTCTTTATCGTTTTGTTTGCTGCATGCGTCTATAGTCTAAATTTATACGTCGTTCACCGCTCGTTCCTGCTACAACTGGAAGGTCACACCTGGCACAAACCTTCATGATAGTGTAGATTACGTTACCTTCTACAAACTCGAGAAATAATAACCCAGCCTCGAGAGTTTCCTCAAAATTACGCCAGTTAGCAACTAGGATCTTCACATTTACATAGGTTCGCTTTTTCAATTACCTCATGATAAAATTTCATAAAGCCAGAATGAAAACAGAGAGTGTGGTGCCTCGTTGAACACGGCCGCTCCAACAACTTCCCTCAAATGCCCGAATGAACACTTGCCAATATCACGCGAGATGGCTATCGACCGAAGCTTAGCGAATTTCGAAGTATCCATCAGTTTGCGTGTGAGTGTGTGTGTGTGTGTGTGAGAGAGAGAGCGAGAGAGAGAGAGAGAGAGAGAGAGAGAGAGAGAGAGAGAGAGAGAGAGAGAGAGAGAGAGAGAGAGAGACTGACTGACTGACTGCTCATACATATTCTTCGCATCACAACACAATTCTCTAAAAGCTTCGCCGTGCCTGGCTTGTTTTCCTCTCTAAGAATGCCCAAACCCCCCACACTCTCTCTCTCTCTCTCTCTCTCTCTCTCTCTCTCTCTCTCTCTCTCTCTCTCTCTCTCTCTCTCTCTCTCAAGGTTGACCAATTTCCGTGTTTCATTATTTCTTCGTTTGCTGTATTTTTTCCTTTTTTTTCTTTATCTTGGCGCTGATATGGCTTTATTTTTATCTTCCTTGACCTCTTTTTTATTATTTTTCTGTTATTTTTTTCACTGTTCACGTCCTTTCATCTTTTTCACACGGTAATCAAACTTTTCACAGATATTTTTGAATAACATTTTTTTCGCCTATATTTTTTTCATTTTCATTCACTGTCTAGATTGCTTTCTCCGTCTATGCTTGTTTTTTTCTTTCTATCCGTGTATATTTTTTTTTGTTTTTTATATATTTTTTTGTGTGTACGTGAGTGTTTGCCTTTTTTTTTTTTTCGGCCTATGGCACCGGTAGGCTTTCTTGATGGTGCCTGATGGTCGGCCCCAGTCCACTGTGGCGGAGGCAAGTGTTTATAGTGGCGCCGTCCTTGCTCTTATCTTCTCTTATTGTATTTTCTCCGTTTATTTGCTTTCTATATTTTCTCTCTTTTTTTAAGTTTGCTGCTTTTATCTACTCTTCTTTGTATCTTCCATGTTTTCTATATTTAAAGCAAAAAATAAACCCTTACTGTAAAAATAATAATGTGCTTAATTAGCTTTCCAGTCACGTTTGCTATTGAAGTCGAGGTGCGGCGGCGGGTTCCGAGGCCAGGTGGAAAATAATTAGGCGCCAAGGTTAACTGTGAATATTTAGGTCACGGAGAACGAAGGAATTTTAATTAGTTTTCCTGATTTTCCTTACCTGCGAGAGGAGGCTTCTGTGTGCAAAGGAGATAGCGTGCGTTTGTATGTTTGTGTTTGTGTGTGTGTGGGGGGGTGCGAATGTGTTTGTGGTGGTGGTGGGGGGGGGGGGGGGTCTGTAAGGGGGGTGGGTCCGCTCATTTGTATCTTGTTAAGTAAACTCATCTTTCCACAAATTTACACGTTTATTCATTTAGCTTTATAATAAACTGCTTTGTGTGTGTGTGTGTGTGTGTGTGTGTGTGTGTGTGTGTGTGTGTGTGTGTGTGTGTGTGTTTTGTTTGTCTGTCTGTCTCTGGGTCGGTATGTGGGTCTGTGTCTGTATGTGTGTGTTTGTGTGTTTGTGTGTGTGTGTGTGTGTGTGTGTGTGTGTGTGTGTAAAATTTCGGCCGACCAGTATGCCAGTGTAAGTGTTAAGAGCGAGTGTATACCGCGAAAACACTTGCCTGCTCCTCGGCACACCAAACACTTCTAAACATTTCACTACTTTACAGACGCACTTCCTCGTTCACTACAATTTTTCCTTCTTTCCTGGCAGCTGTATTTCGGAAACAAATGGCGCAAGACAATACTCCGTTCCCGCGCCGTATTATTTTTGGCTCATAATTCTTCGTGCGTCATAAATACAACTTTCCTCCATTAACCACGACTCGGCTGGCGGAGGGCGGGGCATTGCAAGTGATGGGACGGCCAAGTTTCCCCTTCAAATAGAAAACGGACTCGCTATACTATGGAAACGGGTTGTATGGGCTGAGTAATAACACGATTGGGGAGGCAATAGAGAGGCATAGTCACGGTTCATATATGCTGCTGACAGAGAGAGAATTAGGAAGGGTGGAAGGGACAGGGAAGGCAGGGATATGGAAGGGAAGACATAATGGAAGGTGATGAAGGAGGTAGGGCAAGAGCAATCAGAGTAGGAAGAGAGTAAAGAGAGGTAAAGAAGAGGACGTAGGAGAGCCACAGGAAGGGTGGAAGGAACAGAGGGAAAGAATGGAGAGGGAAAGGAGGACAGGGTAAGGGAAGTTATGTTGTATCGTAGGAGGGACAGTAAAGGGAACCGTAACCAGAACAGCATAAAAAGAGGCAAGTAAAGAGGACGAAAGAGAGAAACAAAAGGGAGGAAGGGACAGAGTGAAAGGAAATAGAATAAATGGAAATAATATAACGTGAAAGGAGGCAAAGGAAAATTTAGTAAAAAAAAACTAGAAAAAGGAGAAGAAAAACAGAAAAGGAGAAAGCCACAAATACAAGAAAGGATGAAAGAATGGAGGACAAAGTGGAAAGGGACAACTATCTAATTCTTGGAGGAAAGCCTGGAAATAGTAAATAAAGGTCAGGAAGTGTGAAAAAAGAGGGAAAATATGAGAGAACAATGATTAAAGGAGCATGTGGTGTTTGGGAGATAAGAGTTGAGGGGAGAAACGAAAAGAATCACATTGGAGATGGTAAAAAAAGGAACAACTATCTAATTCTTGGAGGAAAGCTTGGAAATAGTAAATAAAGGTGAGGAAGTGTGATAAAGAGGGAAAATATGACAGAACAATGATTTAAGGAGCCAGAGGTGTTTGGGGGATAAGAGTTGAGGGGAGAAACGAATAGAAGCACATTGGGGAGGGTAAAAAAAGAAAGATTACGAGATTAACGGGGTTGTGCGTAGGAGGAAGAGGTATAAAAAAAAAATGGGTAAGAGATCAAATATTGTGTGGGAAGTCGAATTAGTAGGAGCGAGTGGAGAAAAGGAGAGGTCGTGAAAGGAAGCAAAGAGGAAACGCAACAACTCGGAAAAAGAAGGAAGGTAGTAGATAACAATGGAGAGGGGAACAAGGGCAGTCTGGGTAGTAAGGAATGAAGGAAAGTAAGTTAGGAAAAGATAAAGGAGAGAGGGAGGAAGGAACACATCGGGAGGCAGAGAAGATGGAGGCAGACAAAGAAGAAAAGAGGAGGATGGAGAAAGGGGAGATGAAGGGAGGTAAGCGATAGAGGAGAACATTGGAGAGAGGGAGCAGATGGAGGAGTGGAGAGAAGGAAAGAGAAGGAAAGGAGGTAAAGAAGAAAAATCCCAACCAATAACCATGAACTTAGGAAAACTATCTGTATACGAAGAGGAAGAGAAGGAAACTTGTTGAAAAAGAATGTGGAGAAGAGATACCGAAGAGAGAGAGAGAGAGAGAGAGATTGTGTGACCTCCATCATAACTTTGAAGGGCAAGAATAAGAGGAGCTGAGAAGGCACAGATAGAAGATTACGAAGAAATAAATAAAGAGAGAAAGAAAAGGAAAATAAGCTGATCGCGTGAGAAGGAAACCAACAGAAAGATAAATACAAGGAAGAAAGGAGGAATAGACAGCCGACTATATTTGTTTGTTATTTTATCATATAACGTTAAATATTGAGGTATGTTTTTTATTTCTTTAATTTCTGTGGATGATTTTTTATATTATTCGTGTGTGTGTGTGTGTGTGTGTGTGTGTGTGTGTGTGTGTGTGTGTGTGTGTGTGTGTGTGTGTGTGTGTGTGTGTGTGTGTGTGTGTGTGTGTGTGTGTGTGTGTGTGTGTGTGTGTGTGTGTCTCTCTCTCTCTCTCTCTCTCTCTCTCTCTCTCTCTCTCTCTCTCTCTCTCTCTCTCTCATTTAGTATCTGATCCTCCTCTAAGCGTAGTATTAACTTAATCTTTTTGTCACATTACACATTTTTCCCGGAACCCATAAAGACTAATTCCTCCCAGACGTCATTTTCCGCCTTACCGTCACGCCTCATTTTCGTTGCTTCTCCGCCGCTTCCCAATTTTATCATTTTCCAATTTGGGACCCATTACGCCCCTCCCCCCCTTCCCTATCCCTTCATATCCCACTATATTGCCGCCTCCCTCCTCTTCTTCCTCCCCCCTTTCCCTCCCTCCCTCTCCCTCTCTTCCCTTCACCACGTCCATCGCATATGTCTCCTTTCACACGCTGACATGACTTTTCAATATTTTTCCTCCTCATTTCCGTTTTTGCTTTATTCATTTTGTGTCCGTCTGTCTGTCTGTCTGTCTTTGTGTCTGTCTGTCCGCTAGTCTTATCTCATTTATTCTCTATTTAATTCGCTACCTGTCCGCTTGTCAGTCCGTGTGTTGGGTTTCATCTCTCTCCTTGGTTAACGTAATAATATTTATTCATTTTTTCTTCCTCAAAATTATCGTTAATTTCCAGTGGTAATAATTTTATGTGCCTGTTGCTGTATCAGTCTTTTTTTTTCTTTCTGCTTGTCTGCCTGTCTGTCTGTCTGTCTCTGTCTGTCTGTCTATCTGATTGTTAGACTGGCTGTTTGTCAGATTCTTTATGGGAATTTAGATGAGTCTGTGTGTCTGTCTGTCTCTTTGTTTCTATCTATCTAACTACATCTATCTATCTTGACCTCGCGTGCGTGCGTAACACTAAAAATTCATTCCTGAACGAAAAGTTTAGTCCCATGACATATTTCGTCATTTTTGAGGATGGCGTGAAGGCTGCAGCCAGCGGCAGAGGGAAAAAAGTCCTTTTTATATATATGTATATATATATTTCTTCTATATATTCGTGAAGAAAGAAATGTAAAAATGTTAGTTTACCATCAACTACCATTTGTTTATATTTGTTTTGTAATATATTCACTTTTTAGATTTATTTATAAGTTTTTTACTGTTACTATTATTTTTACTATTACCATTATCATGTATCATTATTATTATTAATTATTATTGTTACTGTTATAATTACTATTTTATTGGTATACATTTTTAGTTGTTTTTAATTAATCTGTTTAATAATATATGGCGTATTAATGCCTTTAATCAGTGTTCCATTTCTATGTTTCTAGTGGTCATTTCTCATGTTTCTCTTCATATAACTGCCTCTTTGTGTTATATATATTTTTTCAAAACCTTTTTCTTTTATTTCTTCCGTGCTGTCTGTTGCAGCATTAACGAGGTGTTTGCATTTTGTGTCGTGTAGCAATGTTATCAAATTTTTTCAATAGAAACATGAACGGTAATTAATTTAATTGAAAAAAAAGTTTATGCCATTAATTTGAAGGCAATTCCACACCGGTACGTGGACCTAACCAATTCATTATTATACGTCTGCTTCTGAACACACCTTTCATCATGGGCCTCTTTGTTCCTGCATCGTATGGTGAACACTTTGGTGGGCGACGCATGAAGGCTGCGCTACTGAAAACTAGAAATAACGAGGGAATGAAAAGGAGGAGGAGGAGGAGGAGGAGGAGGAAGGAACAATAATATATTCTAAACATATAAACGTGGAAACAAGGCGAGCATTCAGCAGAAAGTCTGTTGGATCATTGCGAGGCTGCCTGCGCAATTAGTGATTTAATCAATCCGTCAGCCACTAGAGTGACCTGCGGAAAGGAATTAAGAACTTCTGTACGTACTTTCGGATACGTTTATTTCACTCCTGGCACAGCAAGGTGACAGGCAATGCGATTCTTAAAGGAGTTGATCGTTTCCGCACTAATCACTCCTGCAGGAAGGTCGCATTAGGAGAAGGAGAAGGTGGAGAAGGAGTCGGAGGGGGAGAAGGAGGAGGAGGAGGAGGAGGAGGAGGATAAGGAGGAGAGGCATACCAGGCCAAGCGAAATCAAATGTGATGAAGCACACACACAAAAAAAGGAAAAGTGAGCAAAGACGGCGAAATAACAAGAATGAAAAAGAGAAGGAGGAAGGAATGGAAGGGGAGGAAGTATGGCAGGGAAACTGATGTAGAGTGTAACGCTGCTTAGGAAAACCAGAAGGGGTGACGAGAGCAGGGAGAGCAAAGGAAAATAAATGATGAGAAAACTCGTGATTGTGGCTGGAAGGCTGAAGGAAGGATTTAGAAGACTAGAAATGATGGTAACGGAAAATTAATGGACAACAAAGAGGTAGGAAGTAAAGCCGATAAGTATTAAGAGTACAGAGAGGGAGATAGAGGGAGAGTTCACATGTAATTAACTTATCTTTTGTACAAGTCTCTCCTCTTCGCCAGCCTCCATCGCTTAGTTAATATCGTAACGCGAGTCTTATCAACAGCGTGCAATTCGATCAAAGACTTACCGAATTATTGCATGAGGATGATAGTGTCCCAGAATCTCTCTCTCTCTCTCTCTCTCTCTCTCTCTTTTATTATGCCATCAGTTGAGGATTACAGATTAATAATTCAACGTGACAACTAAATCCACAATCCTAAACCCTCCCGCTTATGTCGACTCACTTCCGTATCTTTTCTTAAACTAATCAATTTTCAGGTAAACTATTTTTGTACCAGGAACGTATAACATGGATACATAATACACTCCCTGACCCTTCCCTCATTTATCTTATCGTTTTATATGATTAATGGAGGGCTTACCGCGGGCTCAATCGGTCTTTGCGGGCGTGGACCAAATTGCCAACGTCATTATTGAGGAGAAAATTAATGAGAAGATAATTTGAAGCAGAGTATTTGGGTGTGATTTGAAGCGACCGATGATGCTGGACTGCTGAGTTGATCCGCGTCTTTCTACTTGGGTTATTAGTGATCATTCAGAGGTCATTCAGTTTTTATGGGCGGCTTAATAGGATCTTGACACCTGATAAACCACGTGAAGTAATAAACGACCGTGTAATTTACTTGAGACATTGATCCAGTGTTTATCTCTTCGTCATGGGTCGCGGTGTCTGACTAGGTTTTCATCCCTCCCGGTCTCATATTTCAGAAGTATTGTTAGTGATTTTAACCCGCGCGCCCCACTCCTCCCTAATTCGTAGGCTGGTTCTCATGCTCAAAATCACTAACAACACTTCGGAAATATGCATCCCAGTCTTGTGTTTCATCTCCTGATTGTCTCCTCCCTCGTAAGTCTTGCTCAACACAATCCAATCAGCTCGACTTTGATCTTCCTCTTCCTTCTCCCCGGCATTTTCCTGTCCGTTGCTCTGCTCTTTTACAATGCTTAAAGAGTCTGTTGAAGATTCTGATGGGTGTATGTCGGTCTGTCTGTATGTCTGTCTGTATGTATGTATGTATGTGCTGCGAGTACCCCCCCCACCCACCCACACACACACACACACACACTTCCTTCATTATCCTTCACGCCTCCACGCACGCCATCTGTCTGTTCGCCCGCATCATGCACCACTTTACTGCCTCCGTTTATTTGGGTACTCCCTCTGGCCTCTCTTACCCCCCCCCCTCCGTCCCAACCTCGTCCTGCTACAATCTTCTTAGTCTTATTAGTGTCCTCCTGCTCGACGTTTCCAATTTTTACACACACACACACACACACACACACACACACACACACACACACACACACACATACACACACACACTCACACTCACCCACTCACGCAGTCACTGAAATAGGTACGTCAACAGTGTAAGATTTGGCTTCAATCAAGGTTTCGTATTTTTTTTTTATCCAAGGTTGGTTGACTTTGCAGCTGCTAATTAATGAAGGCTTGCAATTCAGGCCCTTACTCTCCGTCTTTGTGTCGCATTATCGTTTGAAGTGGATGCAAGAGAATATACATTACTGCTTCTTTTTATTTGATTTTTCATTTTCTTCATCTTAGTTTTTATCTTTATTGCCCTTGATGGAATTTGCCATTAAAAAATCTATACCTCGTTCTTTCGCGTCCTTTCTTTTTCTCTTATATATTTTTTTTGGTGATGAATAGTGTTGGGGTGAGCGAGCATGAGAGAGGAAAGCTGGGGCAGAATCAACTACTATCTATTATATTCTATCTATTCTATCTATTACTGTTCTGGATTCTTCTACTTCTCTTTCTCTACAACCTTCTCCAACGAATTCCTTGGATCCATTTTCTTCTCCATCTGTTCCTCATGCAGCCGCCTCTGTTTAGCAGCCGTTATTCTTCCGTCTAATCTCGCTATTCCTCTAATCTTCCTCCTCCTCCTCCGTATATTCATCATCTCTATCATTTACATTCTCTTCCGATTTTTCTTCTTTCACCCCTTCCCCATCCTCCTCCTCCTTCTCCCTCCCCTCCTCCTTTCCCTGTTCGTCTTTCATCTCTGCTTCCTTCTTTACATTTTGTCACTTCTAACACGAGGCCATTTTTTTTCTTTTTGTCTTTCTCCATAACTTCTATTCGTTTGATCCATAACCTATTCCCATTACCTATCCTCCTTTTTTTCTCTCTTTTTGCAGTCTTCTTCTACCCTCTCTGTACTATTTACCTTCATCTACCCCCTCAACTCCATTACCTTTTCCTCCTCTTATTCCTCCTCCTCCTTCAATGAGAGAATGTATAGGACGCGCGTGATTAATGAGCGGATGAGGCGGCGGAGGCAGGTGTGTGGCAGGGCAGGAGACTGATTAATATAAATGGAGAGTGAAGCAATTTAGAAGGTGGATAGATAGACACGTAAGCAGGTAGACAGTGTAATCAACGCGTAGGTAGGAAAGTAGATATAGACAGGTAGATCGATTGACAAATTGATAGGTACGTATATACAAGCCAAGACAGACTGATAAACATTTAGACAAATAAAAAAAAAGTATAGGGAAACACAGGTGAATAGAATGACTTATAGATTGATAGATAGATAGATGGAGAGAGAGAGAGAGAGAGAGAGAGAGAGAGAGAGAGAGAGAGAGAGAGAGAGAGAGAGAGAGAGAGAGAGAGAGAGAGAGAGAGAGAGAGAGAGAGACCGACAGACAGACAGACAGACAGACAGACAGACAGAGGCAGAAGCATGTAAAAATAGACTGGCAGATCGATACGAATTAATTAGACAAATATTCAATTAAATGGTCTGATGAACTCGGGGGATTGTTTCAGTTAGGCAAATTAACAAACAAGGAGCGAGCCAAAGACAACATAGAGTTAGAGAATCAATCAACCCTTAACAAGTGAACTGTACACGTGTTTATTATTTCAGGGGAGGATGAAGCAATATGGAATTTGTTTTGTTATTGCGCTGAGAGAGAGAGAGAGAGAGAGAGAGAGAGAGAGTGAGAGTGAGAGAAAAGAAAGGAGAATAATAAAAGACACGAAAAGGAAATGAAGTATGTGAAAAAAAAGGAATAGAAAACGAAAAGCAGAGAAAAAAATAGAGGGGCGAGGGATAGGGGAAGGTGGAAGAAAGAAACAGACAGGCAAAGACAGAGTGTTCTAAGTCATGGAAGTAGATGTAAAAGAATGAACTGTCTGTCTTTCTGTCTATTTGTCTCCTTTTGTCTGTCTGTCTCAGTGTATCTGTCCATCGCTCTCTTACGATCAGGTTGTTCCAAAATCATTTAAGATCAGACTACTATTTTTGGATACGTAAAGATACACAAGAAATGCACTTAAAAAGAAAAGGTTATATATGTATCGCCGACCTATTTCACACTTGGAGTCTTATGGAGTAGGTGATGTGTGTTGTCTGATAGATTGGTTATTGATAGATTGGCTGGATCAGTAATATCGGAGGAGGAGGAGGAGGAGGAGGGGGAGGAAGAGGAAGAAGTAGAAGAAGGAATAGTAGGAGAAGAAGAAGAAGAAGATGAAGAAGAAGAAGAAGAAGAAGAAAAAGAAGAAGAAGAAGAAGAAGAAGAAGAAGAAGAAGAAGAAGAAGAAGAAGAAGAAGATAAAGAAGAAGAAGGAGTAGAAGAAGAAGAAAAAGAAGAAAAAGAAGAAGAAGAAAAGAAAGTAAAAGAAGAAGAAAAAGAAGAAGAGCAAGAGGAGGAAGGGGGCGAGGATTAATATACTCTCCTCCTCCTCCTTCTCCTCCCTTCCTCCTCCTCCTCCTCCTCCTCCTCCTTATTATTTCCTTCATTTTTCATTTTTCTATTATCTAACCACTTTTCATAACGTTCTTTCTCCTCTATAATTTTTCCTTCATTAATATCAATAGACTGTTAAGGACGAGGGTCTTCTAACGTGTCATTCTGCTCTGTCTTGCATTATTTCTTTCAATTCATAGACCACATCTCTGTATGCCATCTTTATACTTCTTTATTTTTTTTCAACGGTATCATATCACGCACGAGTAGGATTCTTTTGCTTTTATCGAAGGAGACAGCTCAAGGCAATTTTTTTTTATTACAACAAAGGAGACAGCTCAAGTTCACACAAAAAAAGGAAACAATAATAATAAAAAAAAAGCCCGCTACTCGCTGCTCCTAAAAATAATGGAGGGAGTTAAAAAGAAAACTTGCAAATCAGTTTTCACACAAAGGACAGAGGAACAAATCAAAAGGATCATTAATTTAGGCTGTGTAAGTGCCATTATACTTTCCCTCGGACGACGATATCTTTGAAACACGCAATTTTACCTGGTCTCATCATTTTTTCATTAAGTATCAATATCCGGGAGGAATTAAATGACCTGGTACCATGATTTTTCTCTTGTCTTCCATTTTTATCTAATATCATGACCACATCTTTGTTCTCGCCTTCTCTGCACTAATTTTCTTTTATTTTTCGTTCTTATTAATATCTCGCGCGAGGGTGGGGTGTTCCGACGTGTAATCTTCCACTGACCTCTTCTCTCCTTTACATAATTGCTTCGTTTTCCTGAATATAACATAAAGATCACGTCCTCTTGCCGCCCACTCCCGCGCACCGTCTTGGCAGGGAGGGGCACTAACTCAGCAGATAATTAAAAGCGTCTCACCTTCCTTCCCCTTAGCAGAAAAAATATATATGGTCTTTTTAATAATCGCGAATGTTAAGTGGAGGAAATGTGTGCAGTCTTCGTATTATTTTTTGTTCAACGTCTTGTATTTTAGCATTATTATTATTGTTATTATTTTATTATTCCTATTCTTATTATTAGTATTGTTATTATTTTATTATTTTTATTACTACTATTATTTTTTATCTAACTTATAATCATCACCATCAAAATCATCATCTTCATCGTCATCATCATCATAATCATCATCATTTCACACGTATAAAGTACAACACAAACACAAGTCAATCTATATATCTATGTATGTATCTATCTCTCTGTCTACACAAGTTTCTCAATCCATATGTTAATCCACTTATATCGGTTTGTGTCTATCGGCCGATCTATCTCTCTACCTTCTTATATATCTATTTACCTATCAACTCACCTGACTATCTCTACCTTTCATCTTCCCAAATTACCTTCCTTTCCATAGATCACACTCCATTACTCACCTTCTCGGCCACACACCTGCCGCCGCTGTACCTTTCCCTCATTACTCATACCTGTCTTCTACACCCACCTGTCCTCCCGCCTAAGAAGGAAAAGTAAAGGGAGGTGATATGTAGGGGGCGAGGGAGGGGTTGGCTGAAGAAACGGAAGGGAGGGAGAGTAAGAAGAGGAATAAGATGGATACTGGATGGAAGGTTATCTATGTAGCGAGAACTTGCGATATGGAGAGACACAGGAGGAAGGAAAAGCTGGGGTCGCGAAAACAAATATGAATAGTGGAAATGAAGGTGGAGAAAATATGATGGAGGAGGATGAGGAGGAAAAGGAAGAGGAAGAAGATAAAGAAAAAGAAAAAGAAAGAGAAACAGAAAGAGAAGGAGAAGGAGCAGAAGATGAAGAAGAAAAAAAAAGAAAAAGAAGAGAAAAGAATATGTAGAAAAAGAAAAAGAAGATGAAAAAGAAAAAGGAGGTAGAAGAGGTAACTGGCATAAAGGAATCGGAGAAATCGAAAGGTAAAAGTAAAAGAAAACCTGATACAAACTTTTCATTGCCAAATTCCATCATGGCCAACAAAAGAAGAGAGGAAAAAAAATAACTGAAGAAAAATGAGAATGAAAGAGCGAGTAAAATGCTTTCTCTCATTCACTTCAATCAGTAATTCGGCTCAAAGGCAAAGCACCGACTTGCGAGCCTTCACTAATTAGAAGCTGAGAAATCAACGAACATTAGACAAAAATACAAAACCGTGAATGAGGCAAGTTTTTTCACTGTTTACATACCTATTGAAGGAAGAGAGAGAGAGGGAGAGGGAGAGGGAGGAAGGGAGGGAGAGAGAGACACTAACAAGACTAAGAAGATTGGAAAAGAGGAGAAGAGGGGGAGGGAGAGGGGACGGTGCGAGAAGAAATGAAACAGGTCACTGAATTAGTCCGCAATAAGGACGAACAGACGGATGGTGTGCGTAGAGCCGTGGAACACTATAGGGGAGGCTTACGTTGTGTGTGTGTGTGTGTGTGTGTGTTACTTTTTTCTTAGGACTAATGAAGATGTGTTGTGTCATTATCGTGTTTTGTAGGCATTTAACTGTGTTCCCTTCTAACTATCTCCGCCTGTTTGGGTTGTTATGAGCCCGTTGGAGCAGTTTAAGGGCGGGGTGGAGGCCGTGCGGTGGTGCAGAAGTAGATAATGTCATTTTGGCACATAATACATAACTTCATAGGTACCTAAAAAAGAACGTCATATTTTCTTTTCCTCTCTGTATCTCTACCATTGCATTTCTTAAGGTACAGAATCATATTTCGGTTTTTATGCATATTAATACATGATAACTGTTACACACACACACACACACACACACACACACACACACACACACACACACACACACACACACACACACACAAATAAAAACAGACAAAGGTACTGACGCCCCACACGCTGAATCAGGAAATGACATACGCGTCTACCTAACATTATCATAAGCAAGAGAGAGAGATAATTCCACTTTTACCACTTTTACCACTTCTGCCCTTTTTGTCTTCCACCTTACAGCTCCTTCCCTTCCCCGTTCCCTTCCCTGATTCCCCGAGGTGTTATTCATATCCTCTCCCTTCCGTTCCCTTCCCCGGTTCGCCCCTTTTTCTTTCCCCCTCGTAAATATTAATAGCTAACCACCCCATTTCCTTCCCTTCCCCTTCCTCCGCCACCAACACGTGACCCCCTCCCTCTTCCCCGTTTTTCTTTTCCACCACTTTCCGTTTTCCTTCCCCCTTCCAGCTCTTCACCTCCTCCTCCCCTCCATTGACTGAACTTATTAACGCCTCCTCACCTAAAAATAATCCGCCCACTCACGATTATCTCTGTTTTTAGTGTTAGGAAGCCAAGCACCTGTGGAGGTTATCTCATTAAGGGGATATTATCCGTGTGTGAGTGTGTGTGTGTGTGTGTGTGTGTGTGTGTGTGTGTGTGTGTGTGTGTGTGTGTGTGTGTGTGTGTGTGTAACTTACCACGGCCTGATCACGAGTTGGACTCGTTTCGCCAGCAGGAACCCTCCCGACACGAGCAAGTGCATGCTCATTATCGTCGATCTCTGGGTACTGCCAGGACCTCACACACCACACACCCCATCCCCCTTGCTCAAGGGGCCACTCATGAAGCATATGAAGATACTAACGAATTAGAAGACTGTACTGACGAACACTACGAAGAATGAAAGGCTTACCTCGAAAAGGTATTCTCCGTTGAGGATGAAGATGATATCGACGAACTGGAAGACAGCAATGAAGACAACTACAAGGAATGGGAGGCTTACCTCGAGAAGGTATTCTCCGTTGATGATGAAGACGCAGACGAGGTGACCTCCGAGTTGCGGGAAGCCTCCGATGCAAGGAATGAAGGAGCAGACGAGGTGACCTCCGAGTTGCGGGAAGCCTCCGATGCAGGGAATGAAGGAGCAGACGAGGTGACCTCCGAGTTGCGGGAAGCCTCCGATGCAGGGAATGAAGGAGCAGACGAGGTGACCTCCGAGTTGCAGGAAGCCTCCGATGCAGGGAATGAAGGAGCAGACGAGGTGACCTCCGAGTTGCAGGAAGCCTCCGATCCATGGAATCAAGGAGCAGACGACGTGACCTCGAGTTGCAGGAAGCCTCCGATGCAGGGAATGAAGGAGCCGACGAGGTGACCGCCGAGTTGCTGGAAGCCTCCGATGCAGGGAATGAAGGAGCAGACGAGGTGACCTCCGAGTTGCGGGAAGCCTCCGATGCAGGGAATGAAGGAGCAGACGAGGTGACCTCCGAGTTGCGGGAAGCCTTCGATGCAGGGAATGAAGGAGCAGACGAGGTGACCTCCGAGTTGCGGGAAGCCTTCGATGCAGGGAATGAAGGAGCAGACGAGGTGACCTCCGAGTTGCGGGAAGCCTTCGATGCAGGGAATGAAGGAGCAGACGAGGTGAACTCCGAGTTGCAGGAAGCCTGATGCAAGGAATGAAGGAGCAGACGAGGTGACCTCCGAGTTGCAGGAAGCCTTCGATGCAGGGAATGAAGGAGCAGACGAGGTGACCTCCGAGTTGCAGGAAGCCTTCGATGCAGGGAATGAAGGAGCAGACGAGGTGACCTCCGAGTTGCGGGAAGCCTCCGATGCAGGGAATGAAGGAGCAGACGAGGTGACCTCCGAGTTGCGGGAAGCCTTCGATGCAGGGAATGAAGGAGCAGACGAGGTGACCTCCGAGTTGCGGGAAGCCTCCGATGCAGGGAATGAAGGAGCAGACGAGGTGACCCCCGAGTTGCAGGAAGCCTCCGATGCAGGGAATGAAGGAGCAGACGAGGTGACCTCCGAGTTGCGGGAAGCCTCCGATGCAGGGAATGAAGGAGCAGACGAGGTGACCTCCGAGTTGCGGGAAGCCTCCGATGCAGGGAATGAAGGAGCAGACGAGGTGACCTCCGAGTTGCGGGAAGCCTCCGATGCATGGAATGAAGGAGCAGACGAGGTGACCTCCGAGTTGCGGGAAGCCTCCGATGCAGGGAATGAAGGAGCAGACGAGGTGACCTCCGAGTTGCGGGAAGCCTCCGATGCAGGGAATGAAGGAGCACGCGAAGCGACGTCCGCAGACCAGGAAGTTCCCCATCAAGGCGAGTCCTCTGCACCAGTGGCCGTCTCTGCCACCCCCGCCACTGCCTCTCACGCTTACCGCAGCCTGGCTGTGCCTCAGAGATTCATCAGCCGCCTTGCAGGCCCCGAGGACCGCCACCTCGAGGATCTGCGGCGGAGCTATGGGGTACAAATCACGCGGATTAAGCGAACCCTTCATGTGAAGGGCCACAGAGACTCAGTCCTGCAGTGCCACAACTTCATGCGTGCCAAAATAGCAGAGTGGCGGAGGTGCGAGGCCGCTGAGGCTCATTAAGCGACCTACAGACACCTGGGACGGTCCGGTACAATGCCTATGACCTCTATGAAGGAAAAGGTGCTGGAAACGAGGCGACCTCCGAATTGAGGGAAGCCTCTGTGAAGGAAAAGGTGCTGGCGAAGAGGTGACCCCCGAGTTGCGGGAAGCCTCTGGTGTATATATCTTATCTTATTGTTTCTTATTATCTAGAAGTTATGTAACTGTTGTACTTGTCATCCACTGCACTTCCGTTATTATTGTATCAGTAATGGTAATAATGATAACAAAATTACTACTATACTACTACTACTACTGCTACTACTACTACTACTACTGCTACTGCTACTACTACTACTACTACGAGAGTGATGACTTCATATTTCATTTCCGTTGAAGCTCATACAGCCACTAAGGGTAAAGATGTGTGTGTGTGATTCACCTCTTGGTCTGCTGCGGGTCTCTCTCATGACAGCCAGCCGTTCCCCTACGGAAGAGCACAGAGCTCATAGTACCGATATTTGGGTAGGACTGAGACCACTCACACACAAAACAACGCGACACGAAGTCACAACTCCTTGCCTGACGTCACGTACCTGCTCTCTGCTAGGTGAACAGGGGCTACACGTGAAAGAATATAAACCCAACATATCTTCACCCGGCCGGGGAATCGAACCCCGGTCCTTCTGGTTGTGAGGCATACGCTCTATCCACTGATGATATTACAGAAACATATTAACGTGCCGCAACATGACTCCTCACGAAGCAGGACACACCTCGTCGCAGGCCAAGGAGTGCCCGGCTCCGGGAGAGACGACACCGCCGTCTCTTACATTACAATTTCCAATTTCCAATTTCCGTCCGCTTCCACCCCTGTATCTCTCTCCTCCTCCTCCTCTTCCACCTACTCTAGTCTCCTTACAACCCTACATCTTCGTTCCTCCCTCTCATCCTCTTATTTGACCCATTTTTCTCCTTCCCGGTATCGTTACCGCATCATTTTATTTCTCACCCTTTCGTTCTCTCCTTTTCTACCCCTGCTCTCCTCGTCTTGACCTCCAGTTCTTCACCTCATAGCCTCTCCTCCCTCCTTTCCTTCTTCCCTCTCTAGTTCCCCCTCCAAATTATGCCATACCCCCTTTCTTTCCTCTCGTACCCAATCTACCACATTCTTTTTCTCCTCCTCCTCCTCCTCCTCCTCCTCCTCCTCCTTCATCTCTTCCAAGTGTTCAGACCGTCCTTCCTCCTCCCTCTCATTCACTCACTCAACCCCTCGCTCTCCTTCCCTCCGTCCCTTCTCCTTCCACTCAGTGCCATAAATAACCTTCGTTTTCTGTTTTTACCTACGACTAAACAAAATGAATGGGGTCGCTTCAGCCTCCAGCCCACCGGTCACGAAGAAGCACAGGTTGGGAAGAGAAAGTCTTTGTTGGTTGAAGAGAAAACCAAGAAAGGGATAGAAAGAGAGAGATGGGTGGTGGTAGAGGGCCTTTTGAGAGTTGGGTATTTTTAAGCTCCCCCTCCTCAGCCGTGTTCTCTAATGGGAAGCTGGAGTACCCCCTCAATGCTTACCTTTATGTGAATAGAAAATGGAACACCAGTTAGACACACGACCTGGGAAAAGGAGAGGGAGAGAAAAGTGTGAAAAACACGAACATTTGAGCCGAGATGTGGGACTGCAGTGGAGTGAGGAAGATGAGGAGGAAATGAGGAAAAGGAAGAAAATATGAGGGAGGATAAAGAAGACGAAGAAGAAGATGGTGATGATGAATAAAATGGAAAAGAAGAAAGGCAACTCTTAAGATATGAAAAAGAGAGACAACTTAGAAAGGAAGGAGAATACGAGGAAGACAATGAAAAGGAAGTAAGACTGAAACAGAAAGAGGAGCAAGAAGATGATGATGATGATGATAACTGTGATGCAAATGAAGACACAAAACAGAGAAAACATAACCAAGAGCACCCAAGAAGAAGAAGATGAAGAAACAGGAAAAAAGGAAAGAGAAGAAGAAAGAAATGAGGAGGAAGAAGTCTTCAACAAAAATAACCTAACTTACACAAGGAAGACTAAAGCTTCATGAAGATAGTAAGAACTGAGAGAGAGAGAGAGAGAGAGAGAGAGAGAGAGAGAGAGAGAGAGAGAGAGAGAGAGAGAGGCAGAACCATGACACGTTTCAGTGACTAATTGGAGAGAGAGAGAGAGAGAGAGAGAGAGAGAGAGAGAGAGAGAGAGAGAGAGAGAGAGAGAGAGAGAGAGAGAGAGACAAAAAAGGAGAGACAGATAGCCAGACAGATAGGCATGTAGAGAATGAAACAAAGGCAACGAAAGACAGGTCAACATAGAGAGACAGACAGACAGACAGGCCGAGATAAAGACAGAAAGACAGACACACAGGCAGACACACTCATAGACAAAAAAAAAAGTGAGAAACTGCTGAAGAAAATGTTGATATACGCCCCTTCACCCCCACCCACCCCCTTCTGTCGCCCCTGTCAACCCTGTATAGAGAAAATGGAAGGGTCAAGTTGAGTGATTGTAGCTGTGACGTAATAAATAAATAGATACAAACAAATAAAATAAATAACATAAAAAACATCATCCCGTTGCCTGTGGCGGCCATCAGTATATTGTATGTTGGTATAAGTGAGGGGGAGGAAGCAGAAGGAAGAATGAAAGAGAAAAAGAGAAAGAAGTGTAGGAAGATGAAACAGAGAAAGAATCACAGGTATAAGGAAGTGTGTGTGTGTGTGTGTGTGTGTGTGTGTGTGTGTGTGTGTGTGTGTGTGTGTGTGTGTGTGTGTGTGTGTGTGTGTGTGTGTGTGTGTGTGTGTGTGTGTGTGTGCCGCAGAGACGGATGGGGAACCAGGGAATAGACGTATGTATAAGTAAAGACGGCAGGAAAACGAGACGAAAATAGAAAAGGAGGCCGCTTCGAACAGGCAAACAATGGAGGCGATGGAACCCGGAAAAAAATAGGACAGAATCATGAAGACAAAGAAAAAAAACAAAGTGAGCTGAATAGGAGGAGGAGGAAGAGAGGCAACGGCAAAAGGAGAAAGAGGAGAAGGAGAGGCAGTAGCGAAATGAGGAAGAGAAGGAGGAACAAAAGGTAGACGACGATAGATATGAAGTGGAGGTGGAACTGCAATTAGTGGTGAGAGTTATAATTGCATTTAAGAATGGAATGAAGTGGAAGTCGAGAAGGAAGAGGGATGAAGAATAGAGGAAGAGAATGGGTTTATTTGAAACGTTAGATAATTTGTGATTTATATGGTAAACAGTGTTGTGGGAATAGTGTGTGTGTGGGAGGGTTATGTGTGTGTGTCTGTATGTGTTTCTTTTGGTGAGGTATTTGAACCCTTTAGAGGAATATTAAAACCAAGAAAGAAAATAAATCATAACTGCACTTTATTTGTACAAGGAAAATAGATCTTAAGACTGACAGAGAATCAAAACCTATAATTAGTTTTCCTATGCAGTATCAAAAAACAGAGCAAGGAAAATGTCCCAACTTCTACAATTCCTACATTACCATTGCTTTACTTAGGCTGTTCATCGGTTGTTAGTTATACTCATGATATAATAACCTGTTCAAGTCCATTTCCTTTTCATTAAACGTCATTAGAAAATCTTCAACCTTATCCTTTAATCCATGACACTAGCTTCCAATCTTCCCAATACTCTCTGCTCGCCTTATTTATTAAACAACAATTTTTCTCCATTTAACTTTGTGTAGTTCGGCTTTTCTCTCTATTTTGTAGGGCTCCCAGTTTCTGAATCGTCCGTTAAGACAGGATACACTAATGGTAAGCCTTTTTCTTCAATGAGAGACAGATTTCTATTTAGGATCTTAAGATGTTTACCAAAAGCTCGCCACTCCATCCACATTCGTCTTCTGATGCCTTTTCCGTGTACTTAGTTTGGACCGATTTCCTGTCCTAGATGTGTGTATTTCTCTTTCTCAGGTGTTTCGTTCTCGACCATGTTGTTTATCCTTACAAATGAAAATCAAACACTAGCTTCGTTTCCATCATACCTTCAACAACGGTTCAAATACTCGAGGAGATGCCACAAATACAGCTATTCAAAAACTTTTCTGCAAACATATCTTTAATAAACACACACACACACACACACACACACACACACACACACACACACACACACACACACACACACACACACACACACACACACAGAAAGAAGCAAAAGGTAAACATATCAGTCTTCCAGGAACTTGGGAAGGAATAAAAGTTCTTCCTGCGTATCCACCTTTCCACACACACCGGCGACAATTTATCTTAGTCTCTGTCTCCGTCTACCTTCCCGACCCGTATCAGCGGCGTGCAGGTGTGTGCAGGTGGCCGCGGCGCCTCCCACACCCGGCCGCCGCCGCCAAACAGTGTGTCAAGGGGCGGCGAGTGAGGAAGACGAGTGGGTCGATCAGTCTGGCCGGCGTTTGGGAGCAGGAGAGCGGGAGTCTGGTAGAGAGAGTCTGGTAGAGAGCGTGAGTCTGGTAGAGAGAGTCTGGTAGGGAGCGAGAGAAGCGAGAGCGCCAGAGAGAGAGAGAGAGAGAGAGAGAGAGAGAGAGAGAGAGAGAGAGAGAGAGAGAGAGGTGATGGGGTGGGGTGGAAGGGGACATGCACACTGTTTTCCTGTGAGTAATTATTCAAGAGGATTTATTTGCATTATCTAGCTGTATTATTCATCAGAGATATCTGTCCAAACACCAGCGAGCGGTAAATCTTATTAGTATTTATTTTAAACACACACACACACACACACACACACACACACACACACACACACACACACACGTGAAGAACAAAGCCGAGTGAATGATGACCCAGTTTTTTTAGATTATTAAGATTATTATATTTTTAACCTTTATGATCTACTCAGACCAGATCAGGCTGAGGTGAACGCAACAAAGGTGTGTTTTTAAAAGACTATCAAGCATGTTTTTCGTACAGTCGAGATAAGACGAAGGATGTTAATCGCGTGTTTTGAAAGGTTATTTAATATGTTTTTCTCACACACGAACAAAGTCGACCCTTTAGATTTTTACGACAGCGGAGGCAGGCCAAGGACTTGATAAACCAGAAAAAAAGAAGGGAAAAAACTAACAATAAGTTCCTCCCACAAAAAAAAAAGGCTACAGAATAATTTATATAAAAAAAGCCAATATCCTTTACGGGGGCGTCGGGATATTCCCTTCACGAAAGACTAAGTCGTGGGGAGGAGAAGGGAAGACAGACGATGACAGGGTTTACGAGTTCACAAGGTATGGAAGAACGAAGATGCTTGATTAGGAGGTTGAGCAGCTTGGTTTCAAAGATCATTCAGCTTTATTTTCCTTGATTTACAAACCAGACTTGGATAATTAACTTTTTTTTTTATATAGCAAAGGAGGCAGCTCAAGGGCAAAAAAAAAAAAAAAAAAAAAAAGGAAATAATAATGAAAAAAAGCACGCTATTCGCTGCTCCTAGAAAAAGCTCAGAGGTGTCCTGATACCCTCCTCTCAAGGATCATAAGTAGCTTTCAACCCCGTGTACACAATCTAACCAAAAATACACTTCACACGCTCTTCAAAAGGAATATGAGCAGAACCCATTTTACCGTCCGTATCAAAACACCCCCATTGGCCATGACCCACTTCCCCTCCCAGTAAAGTATCGGCAGTATTATGGAAGATGTTACAGACAGTCCATGTGGGCCAGACAGGAATGCCTTTTCAACCAGACTGCGCCAAAAACAGGTCCAGCAGAGCCTTATCTCAGTACTTCAAGGCGTCAGCGACAATAAAAAAACGACGTTCAAGTAGAGCGAAGGGAGGAGAAGAGTCTGTTGAACTGTCTACTTATGAGAGTGAGTTAATGTATTTCACAAACGGACTGGATTTTGTTTTGTGGTGGTAACACTGACTGGTAAAAATGGGAGATAGAAAGTTAATAGTAAGAGGACGAGGACGACAAGGAAGAAGAGGAGGAGGAGGCGGAGGAGGATACATGGAAACTTAGAAAGGCAGGAACAGGAAGCTTATTGGCTCTGTTGCAACGTAATAACGATCTTGGCAGATATTTGAGAAGTTGGTGGTTACCGCACTTACAACTACTACAGGGAGGTTGTTCCAGTGTAGGACGACTCGGTCTGAAAAGAAAATCCCACCAATGTCTGTATTACATCGTCTCGCTGGAGGAAGAGGAGTTGGAGGAGGAGGAGGAGGAGGAGGAGGAGGAGAAGAGGAGGGGAAGAAGTGGTGCAGAATGCTATGGTGTTGATGGAGTGGTGAAAAACGGTGGAGAGGAAGGAAGAGGAGGATGAAAAAGAGAAGCAGGAAGATGAAAAAGAGGAGGAGGTGGCGGCGGAGAATGTGAAGGTGTTGGCGGAGCGGTATAAGAACAAGAGTGGGAGGAGAAAGAGGAAGAGAAGGAGGAAGAGGAAGAGGAGGATGAATGAGAGAGGCGAGGCAAGGTGACATTAACAACATTCCCAATGAGAGAAAAATGTGTTCTCTGTCACTCATGAGAGGAGGAGGAGGAGGAGGAGGAGGAGGAGGAGGAGAAAGAGACGAGAAATGAGAGAGGAAGGGAGAGCAATAACGAGAAGGAATGGGAACACAGTAGGAGGGGGAGGAGGAGGAGGAGGAGGAGGAAGAGGGAAATGAAGAAGGAAGAATACGGGAAGGATAGGAAAATAAAACCGACATACATGAGACAAATGAAAAAAAAACGTGTGTGTGTGTGTGTGTGTGTGTGTGTGTGTGTGTGTGTGTGTGTGTGTTTCAGAGAGAGGCCTTGCGTCGCTGATTACTATGTTATAAAATGAAAATAAAAAATACATCCGCATTACTTCTCAATACATTTATTTATATATTTTTCACCCGTTCAAAAATGCCTGACTTTTTTAATTATTATTTTAAGCTATTCATCCTTACGCGCTCTATGCATTTATGACGTGCTGAATAAAATAAAAGAATATGTTCCCGGATAATTTTATAACCTAACAAAAATAATGAAAACCTCTGATTTTAATTTATTCGTGTCTAGAATCTATAATAAAATTTCCGAACAATTTAATAATGAAAGTTTGTTTGGCACTAGATTTCGTTTTCGTCTTGTTTAAAATATAGAGTAAGATTTCCCCGTATTCTTTTACAGCCGAACATAAAATAAGGAATTAAAACTGACTTATCCGTGTCAAAGGTATACGATGAAGAGCCTCGTATGTGATTTTACTTTATAGCTCAGAGGTCCGCACGGAAACATTCTCGTATATGTCTGTTTATATCAATTTTACGTCCATACAGCGTCGAGTACATGCTGGACGAGGCTGTCACACTATTACTATTATTATTATTATTATTATTATTATTATTATTATTATTATTATTATATTTTACACGTATTGCAAAATGTAACACAGACATCCCCGCAAAACCTAAGCACGCTGATTACTCACCTTTTGTCTCGTCTCCCCCAGGTGCATTAGGAGCGTGATGAGCCCCGGGGTGTGTTGTTTTAAGTACACCAGCTTGATTACCGCTCTCTCTCTCTCTCTCTCTTTATTCACCTCGTTCTTTATATAATTTAATGCATATATTCAACGTTTGTCTATGCAACGAAAATGTCAAACGTACCCATAAATGTATGATATGATAGGTATGTATGCACGTATTTATGCGAGTATGTATGTATGTATATGAATAGAATGTTCCCTGCATAAAAACAAACAATCAAATCAGTGAGCATATTTTGGCTGCTGGGAAACAAGCAATAATCTTTAAAACAACTACATATTCATTTGATTTCAGGACCATCAACAATAACATTCATAACAATCAAAACATCATTAACTTTGTACCCTTTCTCTCCCTTCAGTATTGAGCGGAGTGAATACAATGTTCCTGCATCAAAAGTAATACAAAAATAAATCACCAATCAAATCAGCACACATACTATGGCTTCTGGTAAACAAACATCTATTCACTCGATTTCTGACCCACAAGAGCAACATTCACGGATAACCAAGACCTCGTTAATTTTGTACTCTCTCTCCTTCTAGTGTTGGGCGGGCGGAGCGGAGGCCAGTCAGCGGCGTCTTGTCTCCGCTCTCCAGCCAGCCACAGGAAGGACCGGGCTGCAAGGTGAGGCTGATTGCTGCTATAAGAGGGTCATGTTTATTCCATCAGGGCGCCACAAAAGGACCGGTGATTGCCCTGCTCGTGTCCAGTACCCTGTAAAAGAAGGTGCCTAATGGAATATGAGAGAGAGAGAGAGAGAGAGAGAGAGAGAGAGAGAGAGAGTTTGGGCATGTTTCCAAAATCTTTTCGAGCTTCTGTCTCTCTCTCTCTCTCTCTCTCTCTAAATCCACCAATCTCCCTCTTTTCGGGGCGTTAAGCTGTCTTATTATCATTCGTTTGCATTCTGTAATTCAAGAGATATCGTTTCATCACCCTCTCTCTCCTCCTCCCCACCCTCCCTCCCTCCCTCGCCCTCACCCTCTCACCCTCTCCCTCCCTTCCACTCCCTCGCAGACCTTTACCGGGGCAAGGGGGGGGGAGGGAAGGTGGTCGGTGGGTGGGGAGCGACCCAAACGGACCCAGCACAAGTTTCCTTTTAATGTGGACACTCGAATTCCCACGAGTGATGATGGATGGCGGTGATTATCTTGGTGGTGGAGGTGGTGGTGGTGGTGGAGGTGGTGGAGGAGGTGGTGGTGGTGGTGTTCATTTTCTTTAATACATCCTGTCGTTTCCTTTTCCGTTCTTTTATTTTTTTCATGGATTCGTATTCGCTCATGATTTCTTATTTTTTTTTACTTTTTCCTTTTAGTTGGGGAGGGTCATGTCTGTTTAGGACCTTATATGGCATGTGGTAATGGCGTGTTGTGTGTGTGTGTGTGTGTGTGTATGTGTGTGTGTGTGTGTGTGTGTGTGTGTGTGTGTGTGTGTGCGAAGGTCCAAATATCATATAACAAGCTACACATATTAACGAGAGTGACAAGAAACAGCGAAAGATAGAAAGCAAAAAACTACCACCATATATGTCCCATTAATTCATTACCTGCGTGTGTGCCTCGCAGGGGTGTGGACTGATGTAATGGCTGATGGCAATAAAGGTAATGTCTGATGCCGGGGGAGTCACTGGGAAGGAAAAAGAGGCACATACGCTTTGTTTTATTTGGTTTTCTATCGAGCCTGTTTCCTCTCCTATATTTATTTTGGCACTGTCTTTCAGCATGTGCCTTATTGTTTGATGTCACTTAGCTTGACTTGTTCTGATTTTAAAAGGTAAATGTTGGGGTGACAGACGCTGAGGAGAACTGATAGATAAGTAAAGAGATAAGTTAACAGACAGGGACTTTGTTACCATGTCCTACAGCTGGTAATGAATTTATCGACCCACCTTTCTCACCCTCCAGGTCATCACGCACTCCCAACCTGTCGTACTTACTCTCCCCTCTCGTCCTACCCCATATGACTTGCCGTGTATAAAGATTCAATCCAATCACAACTAGATTAACATGGATTCACACGAGTACAACAGCCAGTACAAAGTAACAGTCGAGGATACGCACCATAGTAACACAATAGGCAAGACTTAATATACACAGAGTAAATAAAAGAATAGGTAAGATGAGCAAGGAAGAACTGCCGAGCTGGTGAGGCCTGGCGGGATCTCAGGCTGGTAACGAGAGGAAAATAGAAACAGATCCAAGGTGCTGATAACGAGTTGGAGCAGTCTGAGCAGAGGGAAAGCAAGGATGATGGAGTGGTGAAGGGTAAAGATTTAATGGAGGGAAAGGACAACTTGGATTTTTTTATATGAGACTTTATACGTGTGTGTGAAGAGAAGGGAATGTGTGTGAGTATGATGAGAAGGATGATGAGGTAGTGATGGAGGAATTTTTAGTGGTGAAGGACTTTTGCCATTGTTTTAAGAGATGAGGTTTCTAGGTTTGCGTGAGGAGAGGGAAGTGGCTGTAAGGAAGGTCATGAGGTGCTGGTGGTGGAAGAATATTTAGAGGAGGAAATATAACCCGTGCCTCATTCACTGGAGATAAGGTTTACAAGGGAATCCAATTAGAATATCAATGGCGGTGTGATAGCAATGGAAGAATAGACAGTATAGTGGAAGTTGTGGAGTAAGAGACAACGACAAGGAGCGGTATAGGAGGCAGCGTGTCGGAGGTGGTGGTGGCGGTGGTGGTGGTTGGGTTTGGAGGTATGAAACCGTTCCGAAGCATCTACTCGAACCTACACCTGTTCTTGAATGCGGCAATGACTCAAATCTATGTTGTTTCCTTTGCTATCGATCATTATTGTTCATTAACGTATGGAATCATAAATAATAAAGAAATGGAGGGAGGAGCGGGTGACCTTAACACAGTAGCCTAGACACAAAGCTGACAACGAGATGAAAGTTCGAAGCGCCGTGAATCCGTATACAATATTAATCTATCCGCTTATTCCTAGTCATTATTTCCGTTCCTGTGAGATAGACGATCAATTAGACGAGACATGATGAATGGAGAATCGGGTGGCCTTAACCTAATAGCCTAGTAACAAAGGCAGCGACGGGAGACAAAAGACACTCGAAGCGCCTTGAGCCCTCGCTAGGCGCGCTGCACTTGTTTGTTTCAGGCCCATAATCCCTCCTCCCTCCCGGTGACCCACGCGAGTGTCTGCGGCCTTGGGTGGCGTTCGCGTTACTAATCCCTTGTTATCCGATTCGCCTCGTGTCCTCGCGGCTTTATTAGGCGAGGGACGCGTCGCCAACACACCTCCGGGAAGCGTGAATAAGGTAAGGCCGGGCGGTGGGGCTGCTGAATGACGCTGCGGCGGAAAGTAACGGCCGTGGGGAAGGTCGGGTGGAGGGGAGGCATGGAGGTGGGTTCTGGGTGGGTGGGGAGTAAACATACTTCCATTGGCCTTGTTATTATTGATACTTCCAATGGCCTTGTTATTATTGATAAGGCTGTCTATGCGTAGTGTTCATTTTGGGGCAGTTTAAAAAGTGAGTAGGCGTGCAGTAATGGCCGTGTAGAAAGCTGGGTTGGAGCTGGAGGCTGATAATGGGTTGGGAGTGTGTAAACATGCATCTCGTGGCCTTGTTATTAGTGATATGGCTGTCCCTGGGTAGTGTTTCATACTGATGTCGTTTATGAAGTGAGTAGTCGTTCAGTAATGGCCGTGTAGAAGGTTGGGCGGGATTTAGGTACGTGGTGAATAAACAAGCTTCCAGTGGCCTTGTTATGTGGTGATCGGGCCGTCCTTGTGTGGGAGTATTTCAATGTGATGCCGTTAATAGAGTGGGCGTACAGGATTACCCGTGCGGAGAGAGGGTCTGGTGAGGGGGTGAAGGCCGGTGCAGGCTGGGTGGTAGTTAGGGTCACCGTGCTCGGGGTGCTTCATGTGCTGTGGTGACTTAAGGCATTATTGCAAATTAAACTCGGATGTTCTTTGCACTCGTTTAAGGGGGGACTAACACATTATTTTTTATAGTTCATTCTGTTGCTAAGGTGGATCATCGTTCTCTGTCTAGCACGCTTTTCCCTACTTCACGCTTCACTAACCTGTCTCGATTTTGGTTTCACGATTTTTCCTGTTTCCTAGAGTATTTATTTATTTTTTCAAAGGTCGCGTTGATAGGATTGTGATGGGGCTCAAGTCTGATCCGTTGTTTGAAAAGAGATTAAAAAGAAGCGGGTACATGATACTATGGCTCAGTGGTGGCCACTGGCAACTATTTCGTCGTCGCACAGGTAACGACTTGTTCACGGTGCCTCACGCCGCACTGCCTTCAGACACACTCACTCCAAGGATTGATTTGCTGTGTTCACCTGACGCATGGTAAGTGTGTGTGTGTGTGTGTGTGAGAGAGAGAGAGAGAGAGAGAGAGAGAGAGAGAGTCGAGCTTGTTATTACATGCACCAGTCGTGTTGCACTGAAGCACTGAGATGAGTTTATTCCTTTCTCGCGCTACAACATTAGAGAATAAAAAAAATGGTACTGTGTGAATTTACTTGCTTGCACTTTAGTTTTGTGCCACTGTTTTTCGTTCGAGACGCGTCGTCGATCGTTAACAAAGTTAATTTTTCAACATTCATAAAACCACAATGTATTTTAAATATTCAATTAGTTTTCCTTTTTTAAAAGCACCGTTTCTCAAGGGAAAATATGATAAGAGATGAGAGCCTTTCATCGTAAAGTTTGTTGTGCAAAGAAGAGAATCTTTATTGACCTTTGTTAAACATCTAATTTGGCAGAGAACAATAATATTGTTTACGGCTGTTTTACAACAACAACATCTATACAATGCCTACTACTACTACTACTACTACTACTACTACTACTACTACTACTACTACTACTACTACTACCACCACTACCACCACCATTTCCACTCCTCCTCCTCCTCCTACTACTACTACTACTACTACTACTACTACTACTACCACCATCATTTCCACTCCTCCTCCTCCTCCTCCTACTACTACTACTACTACTACTACTACTACTACTACTACTACTACTAAAGGTGACCTTATATATATTGTCAATTTGATTTGGTCATGCTATATTTGTCACGCCCCTAACTAAATTAATGTGACCACACACACACACACACACACACACACACACACACACAAACCACACTTAACTAACAAGCGGGGCCAACTAACTCCTGCGCACCCTTGTAACTCAGGCGGGCCATTATGGAGACTCATTAAGGCAACGGAAGGGCTTGTTTTGTTACCCCAATATCCGCCACGCCCGCCGCTACGTTAGGGCGACCTGAGCACCTGCTGGACCCCCCCCCGCCCCCCCTGCTCTCTCTCTCTCTCTCTCTCTCTCTCTCTCTCTCTCTCTCTCTCTCTCTCTCACCTGTATTAGCTGTGCCAGTGTATATTTCTTCATTTATTTGTTCCTACGGGAAAACATAAGAAGCGTAACTAAGGGATATGATGTTCGGTCTTCAAGGAAATCGGTTTAAGTCTGAGCGTCTTCCAACCCCTCCGGCATTCATCCAACGCTCTGATTCTGACCGTTAGTATGTGCAGGTGTTTCGCTCTCCTCCTTTGTGCTAAGTGCCCGCGTCTGCTAGTAAGTAAAGGGGCTATTACACTGGGCAAATTTTCCGTGGATCTTCAGTCAAACCACGATTTTCGTTTGCGTGGTTCTCAATTGTTTGTTGTTATTGCTGATGATGATGATGGTGAGTAATACCGTCGTCCTTCAATGAAATTTACCGTAGATTTGGAAGATCGCGGACACGTCAGAAAACCACGGAAATATGAGAACCACGCCAGCGGAAATCGTGGTTTGGCTGAAGATCCACGGAAAATTTGCCCCTTAAGGAGGAAGGTTTGCGGAAGCAGACTAATTATCTAGGGTTCGTGCAAGCAAGGGCTGTGCATCTTAACTCCCCTCTCTCCCCGGGCGCTTACAATCTCGTACATGTGTATTACAACAGTAGTTTCCCTTCGCTTGTATGTCTTCCAGCAATTGTAAATCATTCAAGAGAGAAAATCACGTCTCCCAAAGTTACGAATGGTGTATAATATTTTTTTTTGCTTCTTCTGATTACTCATATTCATTTATGCCTGATGCTCTATATGATAGTCATGGAGAGGGAGGAAGAAGATTAGAAAGGTTTGGATTAGGATGAAGAACTAGAGGAGGAGGAGGAGGAGGAGGAGGAGTCGAAGGAGGAGGAGGAGGAGGAGGAGGAGTCCGCAGCAATGTGATGACTGCTTGGGCCGTGTTGTGGAAATGAGAAAAGTTAAAGACGACCCAAAGAGAAAATAAAAAAAAGACATGTAGCAGAGAGAAAAAAAGGAAAGGTACAAACAATCAGTCAGAAACGAAAGGGAAAAAATAAATGTAAGGACTATTAATATTGATACTGGTGGGATTAACTTTCTGATTGATTAGTATACGCTCCATAACCTTCATGCCAAAAGTTCGAATAGAGTTTAGTGTAGGGCAATGTGACGAAGAGGGAAATAGTGAACCTTGGTAGAGCTAGAATTTATTTATCTTTTTCCCTATAGAAGGAACACCACCTAACAGGCATTCTTTTTTTATCCAGTTCCTCCTCTGCCACTTTACCGTCACAGGAGCCTTTTCAACGAGGACTATTTTTTTTTCTTAATTGATGTCTCGTACGTCAACCATAATAATCAATTCATTCCCTTCTTTTTTTTTTAGAATTTTAGTGGTGGTTAAACACCTGTTCATATGAGGGTAAACTTACGTGAACCACTTTTCGCTGGTTCTCTTCTGATTACAGTGAAGGAAGTTTATGGACGCGAAGCCAATATAGAGAGACGAAAACCGCACGGAGGTAATGAAAGATAAAATGGCTGTAGTAGATAAAAAAAAAAAAAAAACAGCGACAAAGGGAAATAAATGACAAGAAAATGAATGGATGAATTATGAATGGTTGACGCACGAAACTAATCAATTAAAAAAAAAGAAATAGTCTGGACCTTCTCTGTGCTTTAAGGGGAGGTTTGTGTGTATGGCAGGGGGGGGGGGGGTGTCTGTGTGTGTGGGGGAGCGGGGGGGGGGGGGGGGAGAGGTGGGTGTGTGTGTGTGTGTGTGTGTGTGTGTGTGTGTGTGTGTGTGTGTTAAAGTATGATATCACAGATGGACAAGTTCCCCCTCAATTGTGACTCCCCGTAACAGGAAAACTTAAAGCAGATTGATGACCAAACTTTCCTTCTGGCGACTTGGAATTATTATATGCCTGTGTGTACTAAGCCCTGTGTGCCTCCCGCCGTCTGCTATTGAATTATCGGAGCGAGAAAATTAGGCGACTTAGTGAGTATAATATTCTCCGCGATCCAGTAACGAGGCACGACCCGAACTCAAATCACCAACGTATATAGATTTTGTTACAGCAATGAGAGCAGGTCAAGGGCAACAAAAACAGAAAACAAAACAATCCCGCTCAGTAGGATGTTATTACGTTATTCCGCGGCGAGTCAGCAGGGGAGAGCGTTGGAACAGTTGGGGTGCAAGGGTTGGGAGAATCTTTTTAATAAGGCGTGACCCCGAAACTTCCATACGATCTTTTTCGGTAAGAAGCTTAATTTGTCCAGGGAAATTAGGGAGTTCCAATACTATGTTTCTCGAGGGTAATCCTGCTGGCCCTTCTCCTTTTTCGTCCTCCACTTCCTCCTCCTCCTCCTTCTCCTCCTGTTAATTCTCCAGATGCTGCAAGGATACGAGTTAAAGGAGAGAAGAAAGGAAGAATACGTGGAGGAAAATAGGCATCGAGGGAGAGAGTAATGTAGAAACAGAGGAAAAGAGAGAGAGAGAGAGAGAGAGAGAGAGAGAGAGACTGTAACAGATGTCGGGCAAGTTTCCCAAAGTTGTTCCCATATGTTTTATTAACGAACAGGGAAATAGCGAACTTAGGTAACATCTCTCCGAGGCGTCATATATCATCATTGGATATTTATACAAACTTACCTTCCATAATTTATCTTCCACATGTAATTGAATTTTAAGTTAATCCCACCAGTATCAATATTAATAGTCCTTACACTTATTTTTTTCCCTCTCTTTTCTTACTGATTGTTTGTAACTTTCCTATTTTTCTCTCTACTACATGTCTTTTATTTTATTTTCTCCTTGGGTCGTGTTTAACTTTTCACATTTCCACAACACGGCACAAGTAGTCATCACATTGCTGCGGACTCTTCCTCCTCCTCCTCCTCCTCCTCCTCCTCCTCTAGTTCTTCATCCTAATCATGACCTTTCTAATCCCAATCTTCCTCCTCCCTCTCCATGACAATCACCATTACCATCACCATCACAATCACCACCACCCACCATTATCAATAACTGCAGGAAATTCATCGACACTATAATAAAGTTGCCCGAAACCTGCGCCGCCAGAACTCCAAAAACAAAATAGTTAACCCAGTTGTTGCAGGTGTTTTTAGCGCGAAGAAAACGGGTTAAAAGTTTGTATATACATAACTGACGGAAGGGTGAGAGCGCCTGTTTGTCTGTCTGTGTCTCTCTCTCTCTCTCTCTAATAATTGACACTGGACGAACAACAGTGTGTGTGTGTGTGTGTGTGTGTGTGTGTGTGTGTGTGTGTGTGTGACAGGATGATCGGCAGCAGACGTCCCTGTAAGTAAGATATCAAAACATTAAATTGCGAGGGAAAGGTTAACGGTAGAGCCGGGGAGGAAGAAGGAAGAAAAGGCTGCAGATGGGGCTGACATGCATAGAATAAGTGAATATGTCAGAAAAATAGGAATAACTGACCCCGTTTATCCATCCCCGGGAGAAGGAACGAACGATAGAAAGGATGATATACAGGTTTTGACGTTCAGCAAGATTTTCTGAACGTAGGTATTTGGTGATGCCGTTTCTCTCTCTTCTTCGGAATAAAGGATAAAAAGTAAAATCCTTCTCTCTCTGGTCCTCGAAGAAGTAGCTGTGTCCTCCCACGATTCATGGTTGCGCGAGTAGATTCAAGGGAGTGAAGGGAGGATAGAGACAAGAATGAAGGGAGGAAGGGGTGAATGTAAGGGTTGAGTAAGGAAGAGAAGGTAAAAGTGGATAAGTGATAAAGAGCAGGAATGAAAAGGGAAATGAATACATAGGAATACATAAGAAGAAAGGGAAGGGGAGAATAGGAATACATAGGAAGAAGGGGAAGAAAGGTAGAAGGGGAGGAATGAAAAGTGGAGAAATGAGAAAGGGAAGGGAGGAGGAGACAATTAAAGAAATGGAGGGAGGAAGTGTGAAAGATGAAAACGAAAGAAGGGAGGAGGAGATGAAGAACGCAAAAGATGAAGGGAAAAGAATTGATTGACACGTGTTTATCCCCTGCATGTCTTCTTTTCCATTATGTCCGTCTGTCTTGCATGTGTGGAATGAAGAGGGGCATGATTGGAATGGACTGCAGCATGTCTGGAATGTCGAGTGCATGTTCGGAATCGTCTGGTGGATGTCTGGAATTCACCAAAAAATCGTGTTTCAGTTTGTCTTTGTTTAGCGAATGCTGATAGACGTGTGTGTGTGTGTGTGTGTGTGTGTGTGTGTGTGTGTGTGTGTGTGTGTGTGTGTGTGTGTTTGTGTGTGTTTTAGTGCGTCAGGAGTTTTTGTAGACGGCAAATAAATATAAAGTTCGTACGTAAATCACTTTCAAATTCTCTCTCTCTCTCTCTCTCTCTCTCTCTCACATGTGGGAGAGAGAGAGAGAGAGAGAGAGAGAGAGAGAGAGAGAGAGAGAGAGAGAGAGAGAGAGAGAGAATATAGAAAGATGATTGCTAGTCGTACTGAAATAGGAATTGAGATGAAGAAAAGAAACAAGTAAAAAAACGGAGCATCTGAATAAGAAAGGGAAGATAAGAAAACTTTATAATTAGGACGTTCCGACGAGAACGTTTGAGTGAAAAGCGATGGGAGAAGGAAGGGAGAAAAAAAGAGGAAGGGTTCGCAGGGTAGAAATAATTGAAAGGACGAATGACAAGAGAAAACAAAGGAAGGAGAAAGAGGAAGAGGAAGAAGGGTATGACGAACGGTGAGGAGGAGGAGGAGGAGGAGGAAGATAGATGAAGGAAGGCGGAAATGAGAGGACAGAGGAGTAGAAAGAGGAGACAGAAGAGTGTAGAGGAATTGGAGGTGTAGTAGAAAGGGTAGGAGAAGGAAATAAAGAGGGAGTAAACGTAGTAAGAAGAGAAGGAAGGAGAAAGAAATAAACGGGAATCAGACAATGTAGGAAGGATAGGAGAAGAAGAATAGAAAGAGGGAGGATATAGAAGTGGAAAGAATAGGAGGAAGAAGGAGGAAGAAAGAGAAAGGAAAGGCAGAAAATATTAAAAGGAGGAGAAAACGAAGGGAAATTCTCAAAACTTATGCACAAACACCAACTTACAACGACGATTAAGTTGAACAGTTTTAAGAGAACGTGGAAATTGCAGTAAGAAAAACAAACAGCAACATTTTCAATAGTTATGGGATCCTCGCCATGCCTAGAACCTCATACTGCTCGTGGGCGGGAGGTGGGGGAGAGGGTTCACCAGTCGGGGTAGGGGGGGGGGGGAACAGGGGAGGGCGGTGGAACAGAAGATAAATCAGAGAGAGAGAGAGAGAGACGTTTCAATAAAACAGAGACACTTAACCCAACAGAGGAAACCATCTGGCCAGGGTACGAGTATAGGGAGAAGGAGGAGGAGGGGAGAGAGAGGTAAGAGAGGGGAAGAGGAAGGAAGAGAATTAGGAAGGTTAAAGGCGGTGATGAAGGAGGAGGAGGATTAGGAACGGGAGGAGCTGGGAAAGAAAGGGAAGCAAAGATGAAGCTGAGGACGAAGAGATAAGAAAAAGCAGATTAAGACGGAAAAAGAAGAGCGAGGTTAGAGGGAAAATATAATAAGGAAACAAATGATAGAAGAGGAGGTAAAGAAGGAGAGAAAGGAGGATGAGGACGAAGAGATGAAGAAGTTAAAGCAGATTTGGAAGGGAGGAGAGAAGATGGAAGAGGAAGAGAAGTTAGGAAGGATAGCAGATGATGGAGAATGTGAAAAAGGAGGACGAAGAGAAATGTTAGAACAAAAAGATAAAAGACAGTAAAGCAGGTTAAAGAAAAGGAGGAGGATAAGGAAAAAGAGGAAGAGGAGGAGAAGCAGAAATGGTGAAAGAATAGAAGAGGAACAGCAGATAAAAAGAGGAAGTAGGGACGCTAAATAGAAAGTAGGTTACGGAGGAAGAGGAAAAAGAGAGGAAGGAGTGGAGGACGAAGAGGAGAAAGAGGAGGAGGAAAAAAAAAGAATGATAAGCGTGGGTGTTAAAGAGACAGGAGATTTAGGCGGAGGAGGAAGAAGAGAAGGAGGTGAGGAGGACGAAAAAGAGAAAGAAGAGGATGAAACAATGCAGAAAATTTATGATAACGGCTTAAAATTACTAAAATAACTAAAGTGACCCTTGAATACTAAATCTGGACCAGTGTAAGGAAGCGAAAAGGGATTATGGAGGAAAATGAAAAGGAAGAATACGAGGAGAAAAAAAAAAACCTGATATATACGAAAACAAAAGTGCCAATTCTAGAGTAAATATATAACAGAGGAGTAAATAAGGATGTCTATAAAAAAAATGTTGAAGTAGAAATTTTAATACGCTTTCTACATTATTATACCGACCCCTTGTGGGCATGTGGGGCAAAGGGAGACGGGGGAGAGGAATAGTGGGGAGAGTGGAGAAGTGGAGGAGACTGAGTGGAAAAGCAAATGTGGGTGGGGAAGGAGAGTGGGAAGGAGGAGTTTAGAAGGACAAAGAGGGTAGAGTGGCGAGGTGAGAGAGAGAGAGAGAGAGAGAGAGAGAGAGAGAGAGAGAGAGAGAGAGAGATACAAAGGAAAGGAAAGGAAGGGAAGGAAGAGAATGGAGAGGTGGGGTTAAGTGTGAAGAGATAGGATAGGATGTGAGGGGGATGAGGGGAGGTAGGATGAGGAGGTGAGGGATGCTTAGAGAGGGCGGAAGGACATAAGAGGTGTAAAGAGAGGTGGAGGAGAATCATGAGAAGAGGAAGACTAATATAAGTGTTTGGGAAGAAAAAAAAAAGGGGAGGAAGACAAAGGGGAGGAATGAGGGAACGGAGAGAGACGAAAAAGAATTGCACGGGAAGAGAAAGAGAGTGAAGGAGGGAAATAGAGAGAGGAGGAGGAGGAGGAGGAGGAGGAGGAGGAGGAGGTGTTGTGATCTGATGGAGTCTCTCTCAATCACTTTAATGTTGCGCGGATCTTTCACAGCAGAGGTGGTGGGGGGTAGGGGGGGTAGGGGGGTTAGAGGGGGGGCAAGGAAAGAAAAGGAAATAATGGACTGGAGAGAGAGAGAGAGAGAGAGAGAGAGAGAGAGAGAGAGAGAGAGAGAGAGAGAGAGAGAGAGAGAGAGAGAGAGAGAGAGAGAGAGAGAGAGAGAGAGAACTATCCAGGATTTCAGTTTCGGTAATGCATCCGGCCATACTTTTTGTTTGTTTGTTTGTTTAGTTGAGATCACACGAATTTTTTTTATGGACGAAAACAAAATTTAAGTCCGTGAACGTAATAACTGATCAGACAGACAAACATTAAAGCAGAGGAAAACTCGGTTCAAACAACATCGGCAGAAAAATAGATATAGATAGATAGATAGATAGATAGATAGACAGACAGGCAAACAAAAAGAGATAGAGAGAAAACGAAGGAAAACTCGGTACAAACAACATCGGGAGAAAGATAGATATAGATAGATAGATAGATAGATAGATAGACAGATAGATAGATAGACAGACAGGTAAACTGACAGAGATAGAGTGAGTTGGCAGGCAGAAGTTTACGAGGCTGTATGACTCCCTCTACCCCTCCCAAAAAACACTGAAAACAAAAGATAACTCCCGCTAGTGTTTCTTCTGGAGGCGGTCTGTAGTCACTCAAAAGAAAAAAAAAACTCTCAAACTGTGCGCATGTATTTACACGGGGGAATGTTTTGTTTGTCTTGGCCTCGCGTACAGTAAAAAAAAAAAAAATGCCTACGAAAACAAAAACTATCCCCAGACTTTCCGGGGTCAATCAGAAGCCATTCTCAGGATAAAAAAAGAAGGCTCTCAAACTAGTCCTATTTAGTCGGTGAAATGTTTTGTTTATCTTTATCCTTGTTTTCCAGGAAGTCGTGTGAAGAGAGCACGAGGCGTATGATCGGACTAACAAAATCGGGGGTGTTGAGGTGCCAGGCTGTTTGTGGAAGTCCGGCTGTTGATCTTATCTCGCAAAGGATGGTGAAAAATTCGCTTACCCACTCAGTATTCAACCCCCTCACACGCATCCCACGCCCTCCCCACGCCGGCACGGACCCACGCCCCGACGCCACGCCACGCCCAGTAAGTTGCTCTCTCCTTTGTGTTATAAATGCCTTTCAGTTTGCCTCGTGTTCAAGTCGAGTGTGCCATATATTCTCCTGAGGCACGGCTAATAAGTACACGTATTATACTTTTGTTTCTTGTTGTCACGCTTTGTCTCTGTGATGGGTGTGTTTGTGTGTGCGCGGGGGGAGCATGTGTGTGTGTGTGTGTGTGTGGGGGGGGGGGGGGGGAGAGGATTTGGTGAGCGTGATTGAGGGGGAAGTGAGTGTGTGTGGGGAGTTGGAGATGTGAGTGTTCGTGTGGGTGTTGGAGGGTCGGTGTGGGTGTGCGAGAGAGAGGGTCCGTTTATCCTCTTTGACTAGCTGTCTGTGGAATCTAATTTAACACGTTCTGGATGGCTGGAGAATACTGCGAGCGGCGAGCGGGACACATCAAAGAGAAGGGGACGCCACTTACCGGGGGCAGTGTAGTGGGACAGGGCCTTCACCTTTGCGAGGCGTAAGTGCGTGACGGCGGGACAAAGGTGACGAGTGGGCGGCGGAAAGTAGATAACAGGAAAGACACGTGGTGGATTACGGACCCTGGTGTTGGGCGTGGGGAAGGGAACAGATGGGTAATGAGAGTGGATGGTGTGGATGGGGTGAAAGGTGGAGGTGGAGGAAGAGACAAACACCTCTCCTCCCGAAATTGACCTCTCTTTTTGGCCACTCCTCTGACTTCTATTCAGGAGCAGTAAGTAGCGGGCTATTTTTTTAAATATTTTTCTTTACGCCCTTGAACTGTCTCCTTTGCTGTAAAAAAATAGATAACTAGTGGCAGGCTGAAGCAAAGGATAGTAAAATAAGGTAGTAGATGTAATAGTGTATAGAAGAGGGAGGTAGTAGAAGAGATAGTGGGGAAAACGGGGGGTAGAAAAGGTAGACAGTAGAAGCTAGAAGAGGAGGTACTTTATAGAAGAGAGTGAAGATTTGGTAGAAGATGTAGATCGTAGTAGAGGTAGTTATTAAGAGCTGGTAGCTTACAGAAGAGAGAGGTAGACATTTAGTAGAAGCTAGAAGATAAGGTATTTTATAGAAGAGGGTGAAGATGGGGGAAGAAGATGTAGATCGTAGTAGAGGTAGTTATTAAGAGCTGGTAGTTTACAGACGAGAGAGGTCGTGGAAGAGGCAGTGGGGGAAAAGAGGAGTGACATACATTTAACAGAAGCGGTAGTTAGTGGGACAGCCAGGTAAGGGATGAAGGCCTCTTAGCGGCTATTAACAGGTGATAGCTGGGTGCATTTAGATATATACAGACAGGTGCGATGAGGTGTGAGGTGGACAGGTAATGACAATCTACCGGAAACAAATGGGTGAATAAAACGTGAGAGTTGGTCATTAATTAAGCTCTCGACCAGGTGTGATGGTGACTGTCAGGTAATTGAGTGTTTTAATTAGGCTTTCGTATGTGTCTGCCGCCTGGGACCCTATGAATGACAGCGTAGGAAAATACATAATTACCTGTTTGTATTGCTGCTAAAAGGAATGTGATTAGGCTTTATAAGAAAAAATCATGCATGTTAAATATTCGTTTGATGCTGTCAGGTTGCATCGTGAATTACAAAAAAAAAGAGAACCTAATTTATAAGCACATTTTGGGACGGACAAAAACGAATTGAAAAAATTTCCCAGGCAAGCGTAAAATAATTAATCACAAACTATTCCTCCTTAAGGTTATTGATTATCGTGAATTATTAATAGTGCAACACTCACAATAAAATAATAGCAATATAATAATAAGAAGGAGGTAAAGTATCATCAAGAGGAAGGTGAGGACGAAGAGATCAAGAAGTGGAAGCAGATTTGGAAGGAAGAGGAGGAAGTGAAGGTAGGAGGGATAAGATACGATGGAGGATGAGGAAATGGACGGCGGAAATTAATATCTAAACAAAAAGGTTAACAATAAAGTAAGTAAGTATCGAAAACAAAAGACAAGTTGGTGCATGGCTGAGAGGCGGCAGGACCATCAGTTATATATACTCTGGCTGGCCGTGTTGGTGTGAGGGCGGGGAGGAGGAGGGGGCGAGTGATGTTTTGGAGGCATTACTCGTGTTTGCCTGACGGTGTTGACAGCGGGGAGTGGGCGGCGGCCATGCAAATGAAGGCGTATCGGCGGTGGGGTAAACTCGGTCTGGCTGTTTACGCTAAGGATAACACACACGCACACACACACACACACGCACACACACGCACACACACACATACACACCTTTGGGTACACTATCGAGGCTGTGACAAAAAACAAAGGCAATTAAGAGGACAGGGGACAGAGGCGGAGGCTGTGGCAGGGGTAAGGGGAAGGAAGGGATGATAGTGTGATGGGAGACAGGGAGGGAGGGACCCGTATGGAATGGTGGAGGAGGAGAAAGAAAGGAAGGAGGGAATAAAGAAAAGGAGAAGAGATGAAGTGAGGTGCATTTTGAAGGAATGAAAAATGAATGGAAGGAGGAACGAAGGAAGAAAGGGAGGGAGGCGAGAAGGGAGATTTATGGGATGGTGGAAGGAGGGGAAGAATAAGAGAAGGGAACACAGAAAAGGAAGAAAAGAGTAAAGGCGCGGTTACGTAATTTTTAAAGTAAAAGAAAGAAAGGAAAGAAGGAAGGGAGGATGGGTGGGATGAATACTTAATGCGAGAGGTGGGGAAAAAAAGCAAAGCGGAAAGGAAGGAAGGAGAGAAGAATGGAGAAAAGACGGTCGTAGATGAAAGAGAGCAAAATAGTGAAGATGAGAGAGAGAGAGAGAGAGAGAGAGAGAGAGAGAGAGAAATTTCCCAGTAGTATTTCAGTTTCGGTAATATTTCTTCTCTGCGCAGGTCCTTTTTTATGTTTAACTGAAATCATACGTAATATAACCGTAGAGTACAACATTTAAATTCGGGAATGTAATAATCGAACAAACAAATACACATGAAAGCAAAGGAAAGGGAGATTAACAGATAGATAAATAGGTAGATAAATAAGTAGAGAGAGGGAGAGGGAGAGGGAGAGAGTGAGTAGATGGTTTGTTAGAAGAAAGAAGAAAGGCGAAAGTTCTTAATAATCCTTTGGGGCATCATGGCTACACAGGGACGATAACGAGGGGCAGTTCCGCAATGATTCACGTCGCCTAAGTTATAACAAACGTCCCTTCGTACCCAATCTTCTACTCTTATCCCAAGCCTCTTCATTTTCCTCTTTTATATAAACATTTCTTTTTTCACGTTTTTTTTTTATCAGCCTCATCCCTTCTCATTTTCCTACTTTACCATATGACTTCTTAATTTTGCTCTCGTTTTCTTTATTTTCATTTTATTTTTTCTTGAATTTGCTTTTCCTTTAGGTTTTCTTCTCTCTTGTGTGGTTTTTCGTGCTATTTCTTCCTTTCTTCTTTTTCTTGTTTCATTTTCTTTTTTTAATTTAGATATACATTTTTATTGCATGTTTTTTTATCAGCCTCTTCTCTTCTTGTTTTCCTACTTTACCATATGACGCTTAAATGTATGTGAAATTGTGGTCCTTTTAATACCTACCTGTCTTAAACATGTATCTTTTTTTCTTTCTATAATATCCATATCAGTTTAGTTTTCCCCGCTTGCATCATATTTCACCACTGTGCTCGCTTTTATATCCTATTTTCCAACTTTATAAATGGCTTCTTTGTTTAGTTCTCGCCCGAGTTCTCTTTCTTTCAGTTTTCAGATAACGTTTCATTTGTTTTGCTTCATTAAAAGACTTCGCAATAAAAAGGACAATCAAAAAGTCTCCGTTAAACTCCAGATCCCAATACAATGAGAGTGCCCCGGAAATTCAGGAGTAAAAAAAAAAAAAAAAAAAAAAATAGGAACGCAAAAGTTATAAAATGAAAATAATGTTACCGTCTACTTTACATCCGTTGTCTATCTCTACCTATTTTATCATTATTCCATTCATCGATTCACCTTACAAATTCTCTTCATCGGTTTTTCGTTACAATTCTGGCCACTGCTCATCTACGTTATCCCCCTGTATGAATCCCTTTACTTTTGACATCTATTTTTCTCATTATCTTTGACCTGCAGACTCGACTTCTTTATTTTTGGAACGTTCTCTTTGCTACGGACTGGTGCGCTTTCCGTCTCTCAGTTTATCGCTATCATGACATCTCGGTTCGTTATTTTCTTTCAATGTTCGCACTATTTCCGTATATGTTCCCCTTGACCCACTGTATCATCGGTCACTACGTTGTTCTCGTCTCCTCCTCCCTTCATTATTTTATCCGTCGCCGCTTTGATACGGCTCTCAGCTCTCTCCGTCTCCCTCAATTTTTAGCTAATATGCCATTCCTTTTCTTTATCGGACAATTTATTATTTTATCCATATCTTGTCCCCCTCGTTTCTTATTACCATATTTCATTCTTTGTTACAGACCGAGCCACACTCCGTCAATCTAAATTATTTGCTTATATGCAATTTCTTCCTCTCATCTTGCTATGTATATTATAATCATGCACATCTATATTCTCTTTTTCCATTTTATGATATTTCTCTTCCAGATTTCGCTGCTTCCCAACTTTCTAAATATCTTCTTTGTTCCATTTTAGGTCTCGTTTCGTCTCTCTCCATCCTTCGCTAATACGCCATTTCTTTCTTTTCGATGAGTTCGGGAATGTACCACGAGGTTTCCGATGGTCATGAGTCAGCGGGTAATGGCCGCCGCCTGGCCAGGCCGTGACGGACGCTAATAACGCCGCCGCTGTGTCCGGACAAGACGTACGGTGCCATTCCCTTCGGTTCCGCAGGAGACTGAAGGCGCTGCTTGTCATCCGCTTCTTTATTGTTTCGGCTTCGTGACACGGGAAGAATTACAATTAATAACTGCAATTATAATGGCGATGAAAATGATAAATAATGATCATCATAATATCAGTTTTCTATGCCGGTGAAGTATTTATGGAGCAATAAAAGTTGTGTATGGCTTTCAGTATTATAGAACTAATAATAATGATTTTTATGACAATAATAATAATAAAAATAATGATAATACTAATAATCCTTTTAGCAATAACATTACTACTAATGATACAAATAAACTAATAATAATAATAATAATAATAATAATAATAATAATAATAATAATAATAATAATAATAATAATAATAATTGAAGTGATCATGATGAGTAAAAACATTTCCGTATGTCAAGTAGCTCATTAACATAAGGTCGTGTTATTGGCATGACAAAAAATAACACTTGGACAAAAAAAATATACTCTCTGTTGTACTGAAACACACACACAAAAAAACATTATCCCACTCCTTCTCTTCCTCCTCCAACCTACATCATCTCCCATCATTCCACGCCAACCCACGCCTTTCCATGGCACCCTCGCCTTCCCACGCCTCCCTCATTAATGCTCGCAGCGGGAAAGTAAGCAGGTTTAGTGTCAGCTGTTCCTGGGGTGCTACGAAATACACGCAACCTTCCTACGTATTTGCTGTGAAAAAATAGATTCCCCTCGTAAGTAAACTCCCCTCGAGCCCAATTACCCCCTTTCCCGCAAGCCAGTTTCGTAAAGTGAATCAGTTGTAGTAATAGTGATGAAAGGAGGAAAATATAGAGGAGGAGGGTCACAGTACAGTGGTGAATAAAGTTACTAAAGATTTGTTTGATGAGAACCTCTGAAGGAAGATCTCCCTCCCTCCAGCAGACAGTCAGGCAGTCACTCTCACCCTTGATATGTTAATTACCAAAGACTTGTCACTCACTGCCCCTTGATGAATCCGCTCACCCGTCAGTCAGTCGAGCAGTCAGTCAAGCAGTTAGTTAGTGTCCGCCACAGCGCCGAGATACATGAGGCCGCAATAATATTCCCTCGTGAGTGCTGGTAACTTCACATTTAGACGCCTTAATTAATATTGCATGATATTCTAATGACATTACCGGTGAGTTGGCTGCGACTGGTGTGCCATGGAGACCCCCTTCACATCAACAATAACAGGAGCGTTCAGGAGGATGGCAAACATGAGTTAATATATCTTATCTCCACACACAAGGATAGACGGGAATAACATGAAGCCAATCGGTTACCTCATCGCTGCTTTCGAGAACCAGTCATGCACCAATTCAACGCTCATAAATATATATCAGTCCATCGCATATTTGAAACTAGTCTAACCCACGTTTTAAAAGATTATTGTTTTTATTTATTTTTTATGAACACTCTAACCTCATCTTTTTGTCATGTCCAGATAATAATATTTTTCATTTTCTCGAGTTTGGGGAGTTGAGCGCAGCCTTCCCTCTCTCCTTAAAATCACCTTACCTAATACCTGTGAGACCTGGCAGATGGGAAGACTTGCAGGTAATTATGATCTCCAGGTATTAATTTTTCGTTCTCTCGAGTTTGGGGAGTTGAACGAAGCCTTTATCCTTAAACTCACCTTACCTAATACCTGTGAGACGTGGCAGGTGGGAAGACTTGCAGGTAATTATGATCTCCAGGTATTAATTTTTCGTTCTCTCGAGTTTGAGGAGTTGAACGAAGCCTTTATCCTCCTTAAACTCACCTTACCTAATACCTGTGAGACGTGGCAGGTGGGAAGACGTGTTGGTAATTATGATCTCTTGGTATTAATGTTTCGTTCTCCGGGTGGCTGTGTTTAGGTCGGAAACTTTCCTTTACATTTCCAATCAAAACTAACCATTATGTGTGCTGCCAGCTTTCTCAGGTTGTAGGACGCACAGGTATATGTCTAGCCCCAAGGTGTAGATATTTCAGTCTCTCGGTGAGTCTTAGCTTGTTCTTGTCTTATAATTGTATCACGAGGGAGAGGGTACAGATGGCTCAGACCTCGAAGTGTTATTTTTTTTTTGTTATTTCTCGTACTCGAAGTGGTAACATTTACGTTTCTCCCTTACTCGAAGTGTTATTATTAAGATTTTCTCTCGTATTCTCTGTGGTGATATTTAATTTTTTCGTTCTTGAAGTTTTAGTAATTGATCTTTTCTCGTAGTGGAGGTGTTCATATTTCATTTTCTCTCTTTACTCTCGTTTTTCCTCGCACTTCAACCATGGTCGTCACCTGTCCCTCACACCAGCCCGGCCAAGCTCACAATTTTTCACTCATCACCTCTGCGGCGGCCTCGCTAATCATATAATTTTGCCACATCGGAAAAGGAACATTTGTGTCTGACCTCTGACCTCCAGGTGTTGGTATTTCATTTTCTCTTATTTTCTGCTTGGGCCTCAACCATTCCACTATACCTCAGCTAGCTCATCATCTTTCGCTTATTACCTGCGAATCCAACCTGGTCCTTGCTGCACTCCCGGGACCGTCTCGTGTGGGTAGAGTTAAGCGACTTGGCGTCATCCTGCCTCTCGAGGGATCGTGGCGCCACAAGGGATGGAAGACAGATGTTCAGGGCCGCTTAGGAGGAGGAGGAGGAGGAGGAAGAGGAGGAGGAGACTGGAATGAGTGATGTGATATTCGCTGTTCTTGTTCATTACCTTTACGGAGTGATGAGGTTAATTTTGTATTATTAGTGTCATTAGAATTATTATTATTATTATTTTTTTATTTTTTATCAATGATGGTAGTTATGATGATACTTATTCGAGAGAGAGAGAGAGAGAGAGAGAGACAAATAGAGTCCTTCCTTTCCTTTCCATTCCTCTCCTTTCCTCTTCTTTCTTTTCCTTTCCTTTCCTTTCCTTTCCTCTCCTTTTCTTTCCTTTCCTTTCCTTTCCTTTCCTTTCCTCTTCTTTCCTTTCCTTTCCTTTCCTTTCCTCTTCTTTCCTTTCCTTTCCTTTCATTTCATCTAATTTCCTCTCCACCTCCATCTCCTTTCCGTCTCTCCGTGCACTCGGGCTGATGCGTCCCTTAAGGAGGGCGACGGTGGGCGCGGCTTAACGTGAAGGCCGAGTATTAATTACCGTGCTTGTAGGGCCGGTGCTGGGGCGGGCCGGGAAAGCTTTATTTATGATAGAGGAAGTTGTATGTGCCACGGAGAGCAATTAATAGGGGAGGTGGAAGGAAAGGTGGTGCCGGAAGGGAAGCAGAGGAAAGGGGTAGTGTAAGTGGAAGACATGGAGGAAGCAGAGGTTGAAAGGAGAGAGTGATGGTGAAAGAGGAAGAGGTAGAAGAAGCGGAAGAGGAGATAGAAGTGCAGGAAGTAGAGGAAGCAGAAGGAAAGAGTAGTGTAAGTGGAGGAGTAGGAGGAAGCAGATGTTGAAAAGAGGAATTGATGGTAAAAGAGGATTAGGTAAAAGTGCAAGAGGTTGAAGAAGAAGAGGAAGAAGAGGAGAAAATGGAGATGGAAGTGCAGGAATTAGAGGAAGCAGAAGGAAAGAATAGTGTAAGTGGAAGACATGGAGGAAGCAGAGGTTGAAAGGAGGAATTGATGGTAAAAGAGGATTAGGTAAAAGTGCAAGAGGTAGAAGAAAGAGAGGAAGAAGAGGAGAAAAAGGAGATGGAAGTCCAGGAGGCAGATGAAGCAGAAGAGAGGTATAAGTGGAAGAGGAGGAGGATGTAAGGGTTGAACGGAAGAAGTGATAATGGTAAAAGTGGATTAGGTGAAGGTGGAAGAGGAGGAAGAAGAAGAGGAAGCAGATTGAGGTGGAGTTTGTGTGGGTGTGAGTGTATGGGAGTGTGGGTGGATGGGTGGGTGGAATAAAGTAAGGAAAAGAAGTGAGGAAAGAAAAACGATCAGATGTAATTACAGTTTTATAATCTTGAATGCATGAGAGAGAGAGAGAGAGAGAGAGAGAGAGAGAGAGAGAGAGAGAGAGAGAGAGAGAGAGAGAGAGAGAGAGAGAGAGAGAGAGAGAGAGAGAGAGAGAGAGAGAGAGAAACCAAATAATGAATCGCAGCATAAAAGTCACGGTGAACGGCAAAGAAAAGCGAAGAAAACAAAGAATGGAGCGAAGGAATGAAAAATTAACAAGCGATAGGGAGCGAAGTAAGACGTTGAGTGATTGACGTGATTAATAAACGAAAGACGAAGGGTGAGTAATGGCTTGTCGAGAGAGAGAGAGAGAGAGAGAGAGAGTATAATTAATCAAGAACAGGAGGAGGTAAACGCTATTGAAAGACGAGTAATTATTAAAGTCATTCATATTTACATCATTATTATGCATACCTGTACCTGGGCATTCATTATCCTCTTCATTTGCATACACCGCCGCCACCACCACCACCACCACCACCACCACCAGCGCCCCCCCTTACCCCCTTTAGCACAAGAGCAACAAGTTAGTCCGCCATCAACACGGTATAATTTATTCTCATTTTATGCATTTATGCGTGAAAAAAAACATATGAAGTCGAGAGAGAGAGAGAGAGAGAGAGAGAGAGAGAGAGAGAGAGAGAGAGAGATCTCTCTCTCTCTCTCTCTCTCTAGGGGTAATGGGCATGGCTGAGGGTTGTCGTCATCGTGAGTAATGGGTCTGGGGAGGGCATGGATGGCTGGGAAATTCTAGACAGGTAGGCAGACGGGTTCAGGAGACTCACGTACATCCTTTTCTGTTGAGTGTAGGGAAGATGGTAAGCGGAGAGGCCGGGGAGAGGAACAAAAGGAAGGGAAGATGGGGACAAGGAGTAAAAATGGTTGGTAAGGGATGAGATAAAGGGGGGAGAAGATGGGAGGTAAGGAGAGGGAAATGGGAGGGTGGATACGTCGGAAAGAGAAAGGGTGAAAGCTAGGCAATAAAGGGTTAGCAATGGGAGAAGGGGAAAGACAAGGCAACCAGTCATGAACCTCAAGCTATAACCTCTCAATCTGTATCAGCATCCAACTCTAAAGAAACAAAGGAAAGGAAAAAGAAAACAAATAGGAAAAGTGATGATAATTTTCGCATTACAGAGAATAACAATTTCTGACTCCCCCAAATTACTTTTTACCCGAGTTTAAAAGGTTAGTATGCAGGCTGTGAACGATATTGTGGCTTATCCTAAAATACGTGTTAATTACTCTCTTCCTAACCTTTGGGCTTTTTCTGCGAGCATGTTTTTTTTTCTTTTTTCTTAGAAGTTTATTTCACTGCGCAGGACCAGGATTAAGTTTACTCTACTCGTCTAAAGTATACAAGCGAAAGTTTTAATCTTTTAAGTTCAAGGGTATTGTGTGTGTGTGTGTGTGTGTGTGTGTGTTACTAGACATACAGACACCGACATTAAAAGATAGACAGTCACACACACACACACACACACACACACACACACACACACACACACACACACACACACACACACACACACACACACACACACATTTAGAGAGAGAGAGAGAGAGAGAGAGAGAGAGAGAGAGAGAGAGAGAGAGAATAAGTTGGAAGAGCATCGGGCTTCTCTAAGTCAACAAGGCGAGTCACGTTTTGGGGGATAATTGGGTAAACTGTTTGTTCTTATATAAGCCGTTTTTGTCCGGCCCGGCGGAGAGGCCAGTTATTCAATTGCTTCACTTTTTCGGCCGTCCTAAAAGTATAAATAAATATGAACGTCTCTTCTACCTTGTTTTCGTTTTCTTTTTTCTCTCTTTTTCGTGTCAACGTGTGCAGAGCTCCCTTGATTCAGTTACGAGTATGATAACTTGATCAACAAAATTATTCTCCGTTTTTCTTGCACGTTAAACTTCCCTCCCGCGCGCCGCTCAAGAAAGACGAAGATATCTGGTTTCGCGCGCGGCTAACCTTTCATCCCTGACTAAAGAAAAAATTGCATGACTTGAATATGAAAATAGGTCCCTCGTATATCCTTGTCACCGCCCTTTTGTTGCTAAGAACGTGAAAAAATAATTTAACTTTATCTATATACATGACTAAAGGTAAAACTCCTCTTCTTGATAAATAGAAAAAAAGTACATTTGAAAACCAGTAAAATGTCGAGGCTGTTCATATCCCTGTTAACCGCTTGCGTCCATTAGGTAAGTGAAAAGGATTTGGTCAACGTATAAAATGAAAGGTTACTATAATATTGCAGTATCAGTGTCACCCTTCTACGCTGCTTGTTGGAAAGAATAATATTTGCTTGATAACTTAGAGAAAGGTAAACAGGTCTTCCTCGTCCTGCTAAAACTGAATAGATTTAAGTTAGACAAAAAAAAAGTAAATTATGTGTCTGTTATTTCTGCCTTCTTCATCCTCTCTCCTCCTCCTCCTCCTCCTCCTCCTCCGACACACACACACACACACACACACACACACACACACACACACACACACACACACACACACACACACACACACACACACACACACACACACACACACACACACACACACACACACACACACACACTTTACTCACTGCCCTGGAATGTGTGGACTGCAAGGCTGAAAAGGAGGAGGAAGGAGGAGGAGGAGGAGGAGGAGGAGGAGGAGGAGGAGGTGAAAGAAGATCGAGGAAGGTTAGGTCAGCCAGACTACATTCCCCTCGCCCAGTCTCCCTTTTCCCTGTTTCTCTCCCTCTTTGCTCCCTCCCTGCTTCAATCCCTTTTCTTTTCCGTCCGCCTTCCCTTTTTCATTGGAGGTCAGGGCAGCCAAGCTCTCCCTGTAACCATCACCTATTTTCCCTTCTCCTTTTTCTCTTCGTTTCTTTTACTGTGATATCTTATTCTTTCATTCCCCGCCTTCTTCTCTTATCTTACCTCTTCTTCTCATCGTTTCTGTTTCCTTACCCTTCTATTCATTTGTCCTCTTGTCCCGACTTATTCTTTCTCTTTCTTTTTCTCTTCATTTTTTTTACAACAAAGGAGACAGCTCAAGGGCACAGAAAAAGGAAACAATAATAAAAAAAGCCCGCTACTTGCCGTTCCTAAAAGAATCCAAACCTTTCTTTTATTTCCGTTATTCATGCATTTCCTATTCTATTTATTTTCTAATCTTCAAACCTTTATTTCTTCCTACTCAGCTAAGAAGTCCGGGTGGGTTTTGTCCGCTTGGGGAGCTCCCTGGCCATAGAGCTGCCATAGCTGACTACATGTATACAGAATAGTTAGTACAGTTTTATATAGTACGTGGCTGACATACGAGGGAGAGGGTTGTGTGTTGGGGGTGATGTGGCAACGCTGTAGAGAGGCTCGAACCCCACCCAAAAGGACTTCATATTTGTGTCGGACTTTTAACCCCTCTCTTTAACCCCTCTCTCTTTTCGTCCTTCAATCCCTCGTTACTTTCTCTTTCTTTATTTATCGTTACTTTCTCTTTCTTTATTTGGCTTCAACCCTCCTTTATCGTGCCCCCTCACTCTACTTCTCTGTTCTTCAATCACCATATACTTTCTTTTTCTATATGTCTTCTCTCTTTTCGTCCTTCAATCCCTCGATACTTTTTCTTTCTTTATTTGGCTTCAACCCTTCTTTATCCTGCCCCCTCACTCTGCATTTCTGCCCTTCAACCCCTTGGTACTTTCTTTTTTTCAATCTCTGTCAACCATTCTCCTTTATCTCGCTTCCTCACTCTCCTTTTCTGCCCTTCAATCCCTCATACTTCCTTTTTCATCCTTGTTTTTCACCCTCCGTTAGCGTGTCACTCCCTGTCTCGTCTCTATCCTTCAACCCTTCGATACGTTTAATTTCTTTTTTTTTTTCCTGCCCGCTCTTTATCCACCCAGTTCCCTCGTTCTTTTCTGTCCTATTTTGATGCTTTGTTTTCCTATTTTTTTTCTTCCACCCACCTTCATCCCACCCCTTCCTACGCCTTTTCTCCTTTTTTTTTTATCTCCCTCCTCTTTTATCCCGCCCCCTCCTTCTATCCTTCGTTGCTTCGTTTTTTTCTATCTTTCTCTTTCACCCTCCTTCATCCGACCCCCTCCACCTCCTTCCTCCTCTCTCTACCTTCCTTCTTTATCCCGTCCCTTCCCTCTCCCTCCTCTTTTATCCCTCCCCTTCCTTCACTGTTTATGTCCTATTCCTCGTTACTCCGTTTTTCTGTATTTCTCTTCCACTCTCATTCATCCCACCCCTCCCTCTCCTTCCCTCTCCATCTCTCCTCCTTCACTCCCCCTCTTTCCTTTCCCCACTCCCCTTCCTTCCTTCTATCCCTCGTTACTTTGTTTATGAATCTTTCTCTTTCACTCCCACTCTCTCCCTCTCCTTCCCTCTCCCACCCCCTTCCTCTCCTTCCCTCTTCCTCTTTCCTCCTTCTCTCCCCTCCTTCCTTTGCCCACTGCCCTTCTTTCCTTCTATCCCTCGTTACTTCGTTTATCAATCTTTCTCTTCCACTCCCACCCTCTCCCTCTCCTTCCCTCTCCCACCCCATCCCTCTCCTTCCCTCTTCCTCTTTCCTCCTTCGCTCCCCCCCGCCCTCCTCCTTTACCCCCCCCCCCCCCCTTTCTTTGGCTAGGTCCACGACGGGAATCCAATTAAAGCAAATCAACTCATTCCTTGGACTTTCAACTCGGCCCCGTAAAAGTTAGCGGACACTGGCACCCTCAATTCCTTTCGTCCCCCTCCTTTATCGTCCACCTCCCCTCCTCCTCCTCCTCCTCCTCCTCTCCCTCTCACTCAATCCCTTCCAATCCTCCTCCTCCATCGCCTTCTCCTCTTCCGCCTTTTCCTCTTCCTCGTCCTTTAGCTCTTTTTAATCGTTATTGTCGTCCTCTTCCTTGTCCTCCTTCTTGTCCATCTCCTCCTCCTCCTCCTCCTCCTCCTCCTCCTCCTCCTTGTTTTCTCCCCCCGGCTTTTTTTTTTTGTTTGTTTTTCTTCTTTATTCCTGTTTGCTTCTTGTATTGCATTTCCACAGCCTCCTCCTCCTCCTCCTCCTCCTGTTTTTTTTCCTCTTCTTTCTCCTGTTGTTGTTGTTGATGTTTTTTTATATTGTTATTCTTGTTGTTCCTCTTCTTCTTTTTTCTCTTTTTCTATTTTTTTACTTCTTTGTCTTCTTTTTTTCTAGTTCTTGTTTATGTTCTGTTTTTTCTTCTATTTCTTCATTTTTCCTCCTTCTCCTCCTCCTCCTCCTTCTCCTCCTCCTCCTCTTGCCCTGGACGTGCCGCTGTCAGCCTGAATCGCACCTTTTAAACTGTCTTTGTTCGGGTCGCCTTTTGTTAAGTGCTGTTTGGGAGAGAGAAGGAAGGAAAAAGAGAAAGAAAAAAAATGTGTTGTTGTTGTTTTCTTTGCTAGAGTTTTTCAGAGTTGTATGTCGTTTGTTTATTTGTGTTTATTTGCGGGTTTTTTTTTTAACGTTTTTTTATGGCTAATTCGTTATCGTGTAGTGAGGTGGAATAGAAGGATTGATAAGTGTAAAAATAACTCTAAGTCCTTCATTAATTGTCTAAAAAAAGAAGTTGAAAAGAGAATCAGCTTATTTTTTGTTTGTTTTCATCTCTGTTTTTGTGTAGTTCGTTTCTTTCAATGCGTTTCCCTCATTGATTGTCTAAAAAAAGAAGTTCAAAAGAGAATCAGTTATTTTCTATTTGTTTTCATTTCTGTTTTTCTGTAGCTCGTTAGTTTCAATTCGTTTCCGTATTTTTTTGTGTTTTTGTTGTATTCCATTAACGAAGGTGAGTGGGAAGGTAAAGGGGAGGAGGAGGAGAGGAAGAAATTGATTAAAGCGATACAGCGTTTTGTTTTGCGTCTCGTGTGTCCCTGTTTTGTTGTATTGTTTTTCCGGTGTGTTCGTTTGTCTGTAGTTCTTCATTTATTTGGCCTGTTTGATTTGGTTTATTTGATTTTTTTTTCTTCTAGTTCGTAATGGCGAGTGAGTATGTCCACAGAGCGATGACTTTTCTTTTTCTTCTTGTTTTTGGTTCTTTTTCTATTACTATTTATTTTTTTTGTTTTGTTTTTTTGTTTTGTTTTCTTGTTCTTAGTCTTTTTATTTTTTCTATTTTTTTTCTTCGTCTTTTTTTGTTCTCTTGTTCTTGTTCTTGTTCTTCTTGTTCTTGGTCTCTTTTTCTGTTTCTTTTTTCTTCGTCTTTTTTTGTTTTCTTGTTCTTTTTCTTTTTCTTTTTCTATGTATTTTTTTCTTCGTGTTCTTCTTCCTTTGTTTTGTTTTTCTAGTTCTTCTTAATCTTCTGTGTCTTTTTTTCTGTTTCTTCATTTTTCCTCTTTCCATACATTTATTCGTTTATTATTATTATTTTTTTACTGATGCTGAATATTCATTTGTTTTTTTGTTTGGTTGTTTCGCAGTTCCTCTTGTGTAATCCTTTGCTCGCACTCTTTCCTCGATATTTACATTTTCATTTGTTGGACTTTTTTTATTTTATTCGCCGCGAAGCTAAAATACTTTGCAATTATATTCCTTTCCACTCGGAGTAATCTTACCTCTAATTCATTTATGATTTGCCATTCACAAGGAACACTATTTGCATCGACATTTAATTTTTTTTGTTCAAGCCTGGGAGAAGAGGAGGAGAAGGAGAAGGAGAAGGAGGAGAAAGAGGAGGAGGAGGAAGAGGAAGAAGAGGAGAAAGATTAAGAGGAGGCGGCTGTTCGCACCGACAAATATATTAAGGTTTTTATTTATATACGTTTGTTGTAGTCTATTTTTTTATTAATCCGTGCCTCTAGTGTATGTGTGTGTGTGTGTGTGTGTGTGTGTGTGTGTGTGTAGGGGGAAGAAACGGGAGAAAGACAAAAAAAGGGAAGGAAGACTGTAAATTGCTTCCTCTCTATATCTTTTAACATAATTCCCTGGTTTCCTTTTTAATATCTGCGTATCATTGTCCGTTTACACGCCTGACAAAACATCTACGTAACTCTTTAGGGCAACAATTTAATTCTTATACACCCCGGAGGCAAAATATATATATCGTCCGGATGCAATATTTATCCTTCTGCCGCCTCCGCCCAGCACAGAGGGGGAGGCGGCTCGACCTGGGAACACAAGTGGATGGTAAATGTGTGTTTGGTAATCAGTTCCTGGAAGGCTCTGCTGCTGGAACGGAAACGGGGCCGCTCGGTAGGGAAAGGAGGGAAGGGTTAGACAGGAGGGTAGAAGAAAGGGGTAAGAGGGAGGGTAGGAGAGAATGGTAAGGAGGCGGAAGAGAGAGAGGGATAAGAAGGATGGTAGTTAGAGAGGCGTAAGGAAGGAGGATGAAAGGAGGGTGGGAGGAAGGGTTGAAAAGATATTATGGTGGAAGGAAATCAGGAAAGAGGGGAAGAAGGGGAGTCTGTTGGGAGAGATTGGCGGAGGAGAAATAGGAAGATAGATTTTGGAAGAAGGAATGGAGGTGGAGGAAGAAAGTTGTTTGTTGGGAGTAAAAGAATCACATAGGGAAGGAAAAACGGAGTGTGGAAAAGGAGAAAGCGATGGATAAAGAAGGAAGGATGGCAAGGAAGAGAGAAAGAAAGAGAGGGAGAAATAAAAAGAGGGAAATTGGCAGGAATCTAATTAGAGGGAAGGGAAGAAAGAAAGGAAGAAAGAAAGGAAGGATAATGGGATGGAGAAAAGAAGAGGAAGGAAGAAAGAAGGGAAGGGTTAGAAAATAGAGAATGAATAGAGAGAGAAAAAAATAAGGATGCATGAAAGAAGAGAGGAAAGGAAAGATGAGAATAAAGAGATGGATAGAAAAATGAATGACTGAACGAATGAATGAACAAAGGAAGGAAGGAAGGAAGGATATTGAGATGGAGAAAAGAAGAGGAAGGAAGAAAGAAGGGAAGGGTTAGAAAATGGGGAATGAATGGAGAGATAAAAAAAATAAGCCTGTATGAAAGAAAAGAAGAGGAAAGGAAAGATGAGAATAAAGAGATGAATGAATGAATGAAGGGAGGAAGGAGGACGAGAGCGTGTTTGTACTCGTGGTATGTTTGTGTGTTTGTGCGTTTGTGCTCGTGGTGAGAAGAGTATAACTAGGTCGTCAATTGTGGGTCATGTAAACACGCGATAGGAACGACGCTTTGTGTGTGTGTGTGTGTGTGTGTGTGTGTGTGTTTGGGGGGGGGGGGGTTGAAGGTGAAGGGTTTGTTTGGGGTTGAATACCTATGAATTTGTAAAAAGATTGTAAAATTATGAGTTTGAGTATGTATGTATAAGTATGAGTATGTATCTATGAGTATGTATGATTATGAGTATGTAAAAAGTATGTATAAGTTGAATGAATGCCTCTGAGAATGTGGAAAGTATGTAAAAAGTATGTAAAAGTTGAATACCTCTGAGAATGTATAAAGTATGTAAAAAGTATGTTTGGGGTTGAATACCTGTGAGTGTGCAAAAAAGAAAAAAAAATACTTGAAACAGCCCCCCTGCCTCGCACACATAGCCCAAACACGTACATCGTTATCGGTTTTTGAGTGAATCAGTCCATCCATCTACTTGTCATGTACTTGTGTATTTATGTACTTATTCGTGTTTCTACCTATCTATCTCATTATCACCATCTTCACATATCGATCATTTCATTTATGTATCTATATATCTATTGTGTTTGTCTACATTATATATCTACACCCATTTATGAAACTACATTTATTCTTTGTCTCAGCCTTCCATTTACATCCATATCTATCTATTTATCCTTTCGTTTCCTTGTGTTTAGTAATTCATCAAACCATCTGTATCACATTTCTTATTTATCTATTTATCTTCCAATCTATACCAAGTTATGTTTTTTTTCTTTTTTCTCATGCGATCAGTCCATACGTAGACTTATTATCTTCCTGTTATCCTGTAGTACCAAACCCCTTTTTTTAGCTTACGTATATATAATTATCTACCTGTTATCCTGTATCTCCCCCTCTTTTAGTTTACGTATATATATTATCTACCTGTTATCCTGTATCTCCCCTTCTTTTAGTTTACGTATATATATTATCTACCTGTTATCCTGTATCTCCCCCTCTCTTAGCTTAATGAACACCTTTTGGGCTGTCACCCGGGCACAAAGGCAATTCAGGCATTATCAACCACTTTGTCTTCTTTTTGCGTCATGTGCCGCCGCTTTGTACCTGGAATCGCATGCCGTTCCTCACCTGGCTGTGGCCGTCACGCACAGTACTTGTAACACCTGTCCATTGTTTTACCTGGACAAAGAAACCAACACGCGATGCCAGGATATATCGGTCCCACTATTACACTGGTATTTTTATTAGTAAAGGTAGCAGCTCAAGGGCAAAAATAAATAATAATGAGAAAAAAAACTAACTACTGCCCCGATAAGAAGAGTTTAGAAGAGTGAGAATGGAGTGGATGGAGAGAGAAAAAGAGTAAGGAGGCATCGACGAAAAGAGGAGGAAAGGAAAAGGAAAGATGAGAATAGAGATGGATGGAGGAATGAGAAAAGATAGGTTAATTTCAGTTGGTGTCTAGATATTCTCGAGGGATTATTTTTTTCGGGTAACGTAGCCAGACCGATGTGCCCAGGATAAAAATAGCTCTTGTATGAGGGAGTTGGCCATTAAAAGACAGTAAATATTGACTCTGCTAATGCCTTCATAACCCATTACTTAATTGCTAGTCTACCTCTTTTTAGTAGTTCTCCTCACACCATCGTTCATTACTGAAATCATTATTTTTATTACAGTAGAAAACTATCCTCTGATTACACAATGACCGAAAATATGGCACCTGATTTCACCTCTATAACTATTACTCGATTGGCATTTTTATTACAATTTTCCTCTCAGTGCCGCACGCTTGATTTTTTTTCCACCTCCGAAAGAAAAAAAAAAAATTCCACTCGACTTAACGTCAAAGCGACTGCGACGCCAAAGTTTTAATTACTAAGGGGGAGGAAAACGAGTCCAGGAAAAGTCTAATGTCACAGACGCGGAGAGGAACGAGAAGAAGGGTCAGAAGGTGCGTCCTCAGTTACACCTCGGATAGCGAAACCAGACGACTTCCCAGACTCCCTATAACTGGTTTTCAGGAGTCGCGATGCATGTGTAGGCCAACTGATCTCTTCTAATCTCTCTACATCCTCGTGATTCTAGCAAAGGGAGGGCGGAACATGGAGGTTGGGAGGGCGCAGTGGAAGGGATGCCGTATGTGTGTGTAGGAATGATAAAGGAATAACTTCAAAAAGGCTGAGAAAAATGGAATAGAGGGGACCTAAACGGGGCTTACAGTGAAGGGACGGAGTTTATGTGTAGAGGTATAAATAGGGGAAGAATAATGGAAGAGAGAGAACCTTACATAAACTTGCAGGGAAGGTAGGGAAGGAGAATTAGGAGTCTCAAAACGGTGAATTTAGTATCAAGGGGAGGATGGTACGGGGACGGTTGAGGGAAGGATGTGAATATATAGAGCAAGAACACCACAAATAAGGTCACTATAGATTCAAGGGGAAGAGAAGGGAGAATGAAGGGAAGGTGTGCGGGTATAGGCATCGTTAAGTGGAGAGAGAAGAGAATGAGAGGGTGAATGAAGGTAGTAAAGTAAGGAAGAATAGAAGATGAGAATGGGTCTAATTAGGGTGTGTAAATAGGGCTGTTAGAGGAGCCAGACAAGAGTAGAAGAAAGATTGTCGGTAGAGAAAGGCAGAACTCAAAAGAAAGGGTCTGAGAGTGATTGTGCCGTGAAATAAATACTTAAATACACTACGAAAAATAAAAGTATGAAGAGTTGTAATTATAAGAAGGGCGATAATAAATAATAAAAATGTAAAAGTTAAGAGAAATTGCCCTAAAAAGAACGTAATGGAAGCCCGAAAAGAATGAGAGTGAGTTAAAAAGGTTGCAAGGAAAGAAAGGAAGCAGATGAAAACAGGTTGTAGTGATATAGAGAGCGATAATAAATACAAAAAAGGAAAGCAAAAGTTTAAGAGAGATTGCCTAAAAAAAAAGAGTATGGAAGCCAGAAAAAGAGTAGGAGTCTAGGAATTAGGAAGAAAGAGGAAAAACAAGAGGAGGTGGAAAAGCAAGAGCAGAAGGAGGAGGAGGAGGAGGAGGAGGAAGGCGGTGGAGAGAAAGAGGAGGAAGAGGCCAACTTAAGCATCGCCAAAACACTCAACCAACTCTTGGGATGATCGACTTACACCTGTTAATTAGCTCACGAACTCACCTTCAGCATCTAGCAATGGAGAAGACTAACACACACACGCACACGCACACACGCGCGCACACACACACACACACACACACACACACACACACACACACACACACACACACACACACACACACACACACACACACCATACCTACCCCTCCCCTTACTCTTCCTTACTCCCCCATCATACTTAATATATTCTCATTCTCCTTAACTTCTCCTTTCTTTTCTTTCCACTTCCTTGTATTCCTTTCCCTTTCCTTCCTTTTTATTTTTTACCTCTCCCTTCCATTCCTTTCTTTTCCTTGTCTATTCCTCCCTTTTTACCTTACGTGATGAAAGCTCTGGACGACGTGGAATGGGCCGTTAAGCTTCACAAGTCTCGTTATCAGAGGCAAGTGGTCATTAGCGGAGGCTGCGGCAGAGTTGAGGAAGACTGCAGACCCGCGCGAGGTGGCTGGAGAGTGATGTGCCGGGATGAGTGAGAGAAGAAAAGTTGGAAAGAAAGGAAAATTTGTTGTTGAAGATGCAGAGTGAGATAAAAGAAAGAGGTAGTCTGCAATAGAATGGAAGAAAAATGACGATAGAAAGGAAAAACCGCATTGAATTAGAGTTGGAATGAGTGAGAGAAGGAAGAAAAGTTGGAAAGAGAGGAAAATTTGTTGTTGAAGAAGATGCTGAGTGAGATAAAAGAAAGAGATAGTCTGCAATAGAATGGAAGAAAAATGATGATAGAAGGGAAAAAAACCGCATTGACTATCACTTCCCAGAGACAAGAGTTAAGTGAACGCACGCACAGCAAAGTACTTTAATCTTTTCCAAACTCTTTAAGCACAAGAGAAGGTAAAGCGTTAAAAGCAAGGATATTTTCTGTTACCTATCCTTCCCTGCTTCCCTCTCTCCTCCTCCTCCTCGTCCTCCTCCTCTTTCTGTCATTCTTCTCACGGCATGTTGAAAAATACCCTAAGGTCCTTTTTTTATACTAAAGTTTTGTCTTAGTTGCTGATGAATATTCCTTTTCGTTTTTATTTTCCTTTTTTACTCGCTTTTAAGTTCCCTCCTAACTCCTGCAGCGGCGAGCAAATTCCAAGTCTTATCCTTTCTCGCCTCTTATTTCTTTAATCTATTATTTTTGTTCTCATTTGTACACATTTTTAGGTTCTTTTTCTTTGCTGATTTATGGACTCAAAACTAGGCCTGCAGTTCATCATAGGAGTTTTTCTTGTATGCTTTTTTATTCTCTCTCTCTCTCTCTCTCTCTCTCTCTCTCTCTCTCTCTCTCTCTCTCTCTCTCTCTCTCTCTCTCTCTCTCTCTCTCTCGTTGTTGTTTTTTTCCTTTCCTCTCCAATCTTGTTTATATCCCATTTTTGTATTACCTTTATTGTGTCATATATTCTCATTCCCATTAAACCTTCCTTTCCTTTCTTTTGATTACCTTTTATTACCTTCGCTTTCTTTCCCTACTGTTTCCTTAACTTATTTTGTATTCCCTCTTCTTCACTTCCTTTCATTCTTTTCTTTTTCTCCCCTTTTAAGTTTAGTATTTATCCCTATTTTTTATTTCCTTCCTATTACTTCCCTTCCTTCCCCTTTACTTTGTTTTATATCCAGTTTTCCCTTACATTCTCCTCGCTTCCCTCCCATATTCTTCATTTCGTTTTCTTTCCTTAATCTTCTTCTTTTCTCTTTCTCCTTCTTTCGTTCTGATTTTAACCCTTTCCTGTCTCTCCTCTCTATAATCTTTCCTGTCTTTCATCTCTTGTACCGCTTTCTTTCGTTCCTTCTCTCCTCTTGCCAAATCTTTCCTTGCCTTTCCTTTCCTTCCTCTCCCCGTTTTCTTTTGTTACCGAAGAAAATGATATTGTTGATTTTTAAGGGTTAACATGATACTTCCTCTGCAACCATACCCACTACCACCACCACCACCAACAACAACAACAACAACAACAACCATAACTATTACATTATTTTTACCGCCTTTATTATTTTTTTTTTCAATTTTATAATTATTTTTTTCTCTAAAACAGTAAAAATTCAGTAGTTTCACGTATCTTCACTGAGCAGATGATCGTATACTAAACTGGAGAGAGAGGGAGAGGGAGAGGAAGAGAGAGAGGGAGAGAGAGAGAGAGGGAGAGGGAGAGAAAAAAATCAGTGTTAACGTTCCTCAGTAAATTCAGGTGAACGTCTAACTCCCTTAACTCTCCCTTAAGTGTCGTGTTTAGATTCCGGATCCGTATAATTAAGGGGTCCGATTCGTCTTGGCGGACACGGCGGAGATGAATGTTAATGTGCTTAGTTGTGATGGCTTGAGAGGAGTACTGTTTGGGATATATATGTTCTCTCTCTCTCTCTCTCTCTCTCTCTCTCTCTCTCTCTCTCTCTCTCTCTCTCTCTCTCTCTCTCTCTCTCTCTCTCTCTCTCTCTCTCTCTCTCTCTCTCTCTCGCTCTCTCGCTTTCTCGCATTCTCTTTATCTCTCTATGTACAGGAAAAAAAAAAGAATGACCTACTCCTTGCTTTAGTAAATATATATTAGAGAGAGAAAGAAACAAATAAAATGAAAAACAGGAAAAGAAAACAATTTGAAAGACAAACACAAATGGAAAGGAAGGCAAAACAGAAGGGTTGCAATAAAGACAGAAAAAAATATATACAAAAGAAAGAACAAAACGAAAGAGAAGAAACAACGCGAGAGAGAAAAATAAAAAAAGGAAAAAAAGAAACGAGCGTCTATAAAAAGAAAAACAAATAGAAAAAGCGCACCACACAGAAAGAGAAGCGAAATTTTAAAGTCCAATACAAATTCCAGTAAACAGCTTTAATATTCACCCTCTCCGATCTCACGTCTGCATGAAACCCAACAAGCCGCGACTAATTTTTGCCCCGCCACCCAATAACACCATTACGGAGGACTTTTACGAGGCGCTGCGAGTATTACCAGCGGGGGGAGGCGAGAGGGGCGGGCTGGGAGGCGTAAGGTGGAGGAGGAGGAGGCTGGCATAGATAGAGGGTCATTGCTAGGGATGTAAGGTGCGGCCAGAACGTAGGAGCGGGCGTCTGCGTGCAAGGAATACTTTGGCTGGCGCGAGGAGGGAAATGGTGCGAGCTTGCTTAGTCTTCAGGGGACGGAGACACACGACTTTAAACTGTTGGGTGGTGTAGGAATAGCTGACTTTCTGGTATATATATTTGTGCGTAGGTTTAGACGAATAGTTAGAAAGATAGACAGATAACCATTGTTCTTTGCAGACTGTAACTGGAAAGGATAACTAGTTGATATGGGTAGATAATTATTATTTGACAATGGAAACTAATGAGGAATAAACGGAATTTCATTGAGAGAAGAGGAATGGTGGGCAGTTGATTGATATTACGAAACTCTTACATGGAAACTAATGAGGAATAAACGGAATTTCATTGAGAGAAGAGGAATGGCGGGCAGTTGATTGATATTACGAAACTCTTACATGCATAAATTAGAATTGGGTATTAATAATGTGAAAATTGTTAGAAAAGAATTATGATAGTGGAAAATATTAACAGATGACGGAATATATGTGTAGATAATATCATATTCTTACCATGAGACGATAAAAAAAATAATGGCGAACGGCAAAAAAAAAGAGAAAAATTGTGAAAGCAAAAGCATAAAGAAAAGAAGACGAGGAAAGTCAAACCATTTTCCAGAGAGAGTAAAAATGAGTTATGTGAAGGTCAAACACTGAGGTTGGCGGAATCTTTTATATCTCGGAGGTCAAGCCGGCGAGGGAGGTGAAAGTCACGCAGGTTAGAAGGAAAGCCGGGCGGAGAGGTGAGAAGCGGAGGCGGGAAACAAAGATATCGGCTGGTTAAGATCATGATAGCAATGTGCAAAGACTTGGCGTGTGTGGCTTATCTTCGTGGGCACTGGTGGTCTGCATTTGCTCCTTGGTTGCTGTGTTTTCATAGGTTGTTGTATAGAGGGAAACATATTTTTTCTCTTTTTGTATATTGAAATCCATATGTTTGTTTTTGTTAATATATAGGGAACCGCATATTTTCCTCTTTTCAAATCGAAGTCAATGTTTTCTTTGTTTTTACCTTTTCTGTGTGTTTCGTTGCGTTGTAATATCCTTTAACTATATCTCAGCATTAAAGGTACTCTTACTTACACTAGCTCCATTATTTTTTTTTCTATGATCCAGGGTGTTAATGAAGTAAGTTATTAAAATAATGAAGTTGATGTCATTCAGTTGGGAGAAAAAGTAAAGTAATCCCGAAATTGACCTCTCCTTCGGCCACCTCTTTGGATTCTTTTTAGGAACAGCGAGTAGCGGGCTTTTTTTTATTATTGTTTCCTTTTTTTGTGCCCTTGAGCTGTCTCCTTTGTTGTAAAAAAAAAAGACACTTGCGCTCCATACTACCCTGAATCTCAAGGTTGCCTCAAAGTAAATCGTAAAAGGAGTCCGTAAGAAAAAATAAACTCCGTAGAGAACAATGTGAGAATTAAGGAAAAAAAAAACGAAGTGACGCTAAATAAACAAGGGGAGAAAGCTGGGTGGAAAAGTATCATGCCATTCTCTCGCTCCATACAAAAGACAACACACACAAAAAAAAAGCAGAGTGTAGGCAGACTGAAGAGTAAAAAAAAGCCATTCTGTCACTACAGAAATAAAAAAACAAAAATTAATCCAATATTTAACCCGAAGATATTTCCCTGAAGTGAAAAAAAGAAGCCTGAAGACAGAATCGATGACCTTTGATTAGAGGTGCAAGGAGGAGGAGGCGGCGGGTCTCGAGGGAAGGGAAGGAGGAATGAAGGAGCGTGAAGGAAAATTAGGTGACGCTGGGAATTATTATAGAGACGCCGCGCGGGAGGGGTGAGGGATGGAAGGAAGGAAGGAGGGAGGAAGGGAAGGCGGCGAAACTCGTTAGGGAAAAGGTGTCTTCCCTGAGATTATACTTTCATACCTAATCAACCTTTACATTTTTTTTTACGGATACATTTAGATGATTTGTGTAAGGTTGCTTTCACACTCGAGTCAGACGAATGATTGAGACTGATGTTGGATTTTCTAGTATTTTGTATTGATATTGATGTTTTTGACGTCTTAACAAGTATACATAATTCTATTCAGCTATTGGAGGTATTGGAGACGATACTGGAGCAGCGTCTAGCGGGATTTTTTTGTTGTTTGTTTGTTTATTACCCTTGAACTGCCTCCCTTGATGTAAAATAAAAATAAAAATCTATAAAAAGCTATAATATTCTGTTTGCTTTATCTGTTTCGTTCAATCTTTTTTTCCCTCATCCACTAATGTTATTTTTTTCTTTTTCATTCTTCGCTCTCTCTCTCTCTCTCTCTCATTTCCTTATTTTTTAGTGTGCTCTTTTTTGCAGTTCCCAAAGAAGCGTTTCGGGCGGGCTACGTTTATTTATTTATTTATTTATTTTTTTTTTTTTATCCCCTAACGTACCCTTGCTTAGTGTTGCCATCAGTCGGCTGGCACAACGCATTTTCTTTTTTTTTGGTATATGCTTCTTTTTCATTTATTCGTTTATATATATACCAACGCTTCATGTTGAGTACGCGTGATGAAATTGTGTTGGTGTAATGGAACGTTTGTTTTTTTTTTTTTTTAAGATTATACCTGGAAATATACTTTTGTTACCTGCCTGAAAGTGAAGAGTAACTAATATTTTTTTATGCGTAGCTTCATTTCACGTACAATGCTTTTATGTTCGCGTCCTGCAGGTGACGACTGACGAACTGTTTTGATTTTATTTTTTTCGTAACTTCATTGCACGTACATTACTTTTTTCGTATTACGTTCTGGAGGGAAAGACCTTTTTTTTTTTCATACATAGTTTCACTCCACGGACAAATCTTTCCTGTTGTCGTTCTTGAAGTTAGAACTAAGGTGGATACTTAACATCATTGCACGGACACTTTTTTGTCATTCTGTTAATGTAGATCTGTTTTTTTTTTTTTTTTTTTAAGCGCAACTTAATTCCACGGACGAATCTTTCCTGTTAGCGTTCTAGAGGCTAAGAATGACTAAGTTGATTCGCTTCTCACATCAGTATCTATAAAAGCCAAAGAGGGGATCAGTCGGGGTCTAATGAGTGTTTCTTGAGGTTCACGGTACAAAAGAAGGGTCGAACTACCACCAGGGTCAAAAAACTACTTCTTGAAATGCTCAAAACTCCTACGAAAGCCTTGTCAAATATGTGTACTTGGGCGACGGAATGCTTTGTAATACGGCTCTTAATCGCACGGGCAAACCTTTCATCGTGACATCCTCGAGGTGAAGACTGACAGACCAAGACGACTGGACGGCTCCTGTTGGGTTCGTCTGTCGGGTATTGATCGTAAGAGTTGGCAGAAAATTCTCACAACTCCTGCAAATGTCCGCACTTTTGTCGTGTATCTGCAAGCCTTGGTTTTCCTATACTTCGGGATATTTCCTTCGCAGTTTGTTCCTTAAAGTTTGAGGCTCCATGTGAAAGCTGGATTGTGTTTTTATTTTGTTTTATACTGTGTTACTCAAGCAAAAGTCAGTGGTGGCATATTTTACATGATAACAGCTAATAGACAGCCTTGAACACATCCCTTGGACCTATTCGTGTATCTTCTTGTCACGCCCCACTTCCGACACTCCCTTTCATATTCAACAGAAAAGGTTAGATCCAAGTTAATATACCGTACATATTTTAACATCTTGATTTGAGGGGACTCGTAAATAACTCACCATTTTTCTTGTTGTTATAAGAACCGTTGATTGGCCTGACCGGAGGCGTGAAAAATGTCGTAACGGCTTTAGCTGGACTCCGTATTCTGAAAACATCCACAACTATAATATTTTTCCAGTGACAGCATGAGAGATTTTTCCTTTACACGTCATTACTTACTTCACATCATTTTGCTTCATTGCTCTTGATTTGATTAGGGAGAAGAGGGTTTTTATTTGCATTTCTGTTGATTTTATTGGACACTCTCGCTAACGCCGGCGGACAGAATAGACGTCAACTCTAATATGGAATAGATAATAGACGTCACTACTGATACTGAACAGATAATAGACGTCAACGCTGATACTGAATAGATAATAGACGTCAACGCTGATTTAGAATAGATAATAGACGTCACTGCTGATATAAGATAGATAATAGACGTCAACGCTAATATAGAATAGATAAACAGGGCAGCAGGCCTTCCCCGTCACGCCAATAAACAACGCAGGAACGTCACTCATGCAGAGGTTATGCAAACTCAGCAATTCAATATGCATAATATCAAGTGTATAAAGATTCGATCGTGTTATTTTGCTGTGAATTTGCATGATTAAATTTCCTCTTATTGCTTCAAGCGGCGGAGGGAGAGAAATGAGGAGAGGAACGAGGATATATAATGGATAGGAGGGATATTAGACTGAGAAGGTGGAGTGGGTGTAGGTGGTGGTGATAATGGTGGTGGTTGCGGCTGTGTTGGTAATACGAGGGTGAGGGAAACGGAAATAGTTTTGAAGAGGAGGAGGAGGAGGAGAATGGGGAGGAGGGAAAGGTTAGAGGAACATATCAGGTGGTATTGCAGGATGAAATGGAGAAAGAGAAGGAGGAGGAGGAGGAGTAGGAGAAGGAAAAGGAGAAGGAGAAGAAGAAGAAGGAGAAAAAGAAGAGAGAAGGAGGAGGAGGAGTTTGAAAGAAAAGATTAAGTGGTAGTGGAGGAAGAGGAGGAGGGGAAAAGAAGAAGGTTAAGAAGAAGAAGAAGAAGAAAAAAGAAAAGAAAAAAAGAAGAAGAATAAAAAGAAGACGAAGAAGAAGAGAGAAGGAGGAGTAGGAGTTTGGAGGAAAAGATTAGGTGGTAGTGGAGGAAGAGGAGGAAGGGAAAAGAAGGTGAAGAAAGAGAAGAGAAAAAAGAAAAAAAGAGTAAAAAAGAAAAAGAAAGGAAAAAAAAAGGGAGAAAAAGAAGAAAAAAATTATGAATAAAAACTAAAAGAAAAATGAGAAATAGGAGGAGGAGAAGGACTGAGGAAAACGTGGACAGGAAACATATCCGAAGAAAGTGAGGGAGCAAGAGACGGGAGAGCACGGTCGAGCAGGCAGGGACGCGGGGAAGTGCAAATGAGATCAAGAGGGAAGTGGAAGAGGGTCTGAATCCTCCTCAAGGCCAGAAACCAAGTCCCATCGTAATCCTAGACGCGTGTGTGAGGGTGGGAGGGAAGGAGGGCGGGAGTGGGTATCTATTTCTCCGTCAATCTGTTCAATCTTTTTTGTTGTTGTTCTTTTATTCCTTACGTTCTCCGTGCCCCCCCCCCCCCCCCCGTCTGTCTATTTTACTAGTTTTCCAGGTTTTTTAGTTTTGTTTTTCCTTTCTTTCTCTGGTTTGGAGTTGCAGTAGGTCAGTTTCTGTTCTGGTTTTCATTTCTGTTTTATCTGTATTTTTCTCTTTTTACCTGCGTGTTTTTTGCTCTTATTGTGTTTGTGTGTGTATGTGTGTGTGTGTGTGTGTGTGTGTGTTCTAACTATTCGTTCATCCATTTCTCGCTTGACAATCACTGTTTTATTTACGAATTGAGGCAAATGTTATTTTATTTTTTTTTCATTTTTCGTATACTCTCATGCTTTTTTTTCATCGACGAGAGAGAGAGAGAGAGAGAGAGAGAGAGAGAGAGAGAGAGAGAGAGAGAGAGAGAGAGAGAGAGAGAGAGAGAGAGAGAGAGAGAGAGAGAGAGACCTTATCCTAATATTTTCTTCTCTTTCCTGCTCCCGTTCTCTCCCTCTTTGTTTTACGTCGTCCTCATCGATTATTCTTATCAACATCCTTTTTTCTCTCGTCTTCCTCCTCCTCCTCCTCCTCCTCCTCCTCCTCCTCCTCCTCCTCCTCCTCCTCCTCTTCTTCCTCCTCTTCTTCCTCTTCTTTCTTCTCCTCCTTTGCGTTTTATTGTCCTTTCAACCTTTTTACATATTCTCTGCCTCTTCTCTTATTCCTCTTACTCCACCTCCTCTCCTCCTCTTTCTCTTCCTCCTCCTCCTCCTCCTCCTTCTCCTCCTTCTCCTCCTCCTCCTCCTCCTTCCCTCGGGGCAATAAAGTAACAAGTTTGGGAATTATTGGCCAAATCCGCTTTCTAGGGAAAAATATGGTCAGCCTAGTTGGGAGAGATGACAGATAGATAGATAGATGAGAGAGAGAGAGAGAGAGAGAGAGAGAGAGAGAGAGAGAGAGAGAGAGAGAGAGAGAGAGAGAGAGAGAGAGAGAGAGAGAGAGAGAGAGAGAGAGAATAAATGAAGGGTACTGTGTCTTGACGCTGAGGGATCACGTCTTTATAGCGTGTGTGCAGTTTTTTGGGGGAAGACAGTGTTTCCCCATCCAGGAGGTAAAGAATGGGAACAAATTTTGCCCTCGAAGCGTTGCAGAACACGCATAAAGAAGCCATCTGTCACTACTAGGAAAAAATAGCGTAAAAGTAACGTACGCATTCACTCCCACACACCCCGACAGAGAAAGAGACAGAGAGAGACAGAAATAGACAGACGGACTCAGAGACAGACATAGAGACAGAGACACAGAGAGACAGAGACACAGAGAGAGAGAGAGAGAGAGAGAGAGAGAGAGAGAGAGAGAGAGAGAGAGAGGTCGTATTCCAAGCTTTCCCTTACTAAAAGATGTCGGTAAAATCCGCCTCAGTGACCAGAATCCGCTTTTCAACAGATTTTCGCCGTCATAAAGCTCCCGATACTTTAAGCTGACCAACAGGTTTGTGTCCATTCCGTCCACTGCTCGTGTTGTTGTTGTTGTTGCTGTTGTTGTTGTTGTTGTTGTTGTTGTTGTTGTTGTTGTTGTTGTTGTTGTTTCTCTCTCTCTCTCTCTCTCTCTCTCTCTCGCGTGGGTTCGGGTGGGCACCTTGTCTTACCTTATAAAGAGGATAAAGAGGAGGACTAGAAGGAGAGAGAGAGAGAGAGAGAGAGAGAGAGAGAGAGAGAGAGAGAGAGAGAAAAGAAAAGAAAGAGAGATAGGCCTCGGTCCCTAAGCCTATGCGTTATGTCACCTCCTTAGCGGGATCGGGGACAATTCCGTGAGGAGGAGGCATATAAAGGGAGCCATGACGAGGGTATAAAGGGAGAGAAATGGCCCCTCAAACAAGGCACGTCAGAGGGAACTGGGTGATGGGAGGGGCGGGGGAGGAGTAGGAAGGCGTAGGGTAAGGCGAAGAAGGGAAGAAAGAGGGTGAATGGCCATGAAGGGTAGAAGGATTTGAGGGTTATGAGGAGGGGGAGAAGGAGAAGGGGGAAAGGTTATGAAAGAAAGAAGAATGGGAAGGTTAACTTATGAGGAGGGGGAGAAAGAGAATGGGGAAAGATCATGAAAGGTAGAAGGATGGGAATGTTATGAGGAGGGGGAGAAGGAGAATAGTGAAAGGTCATGAACATTAGGGGGTGTATTAGGCGAAGAGATGGGAAGGGTAAAATCAGGAAGGGAAAGGGAGAGGTATAGGATAGGAGGGAGGGAAGTAGGGGAATGGGGAAAGGCCATGAAGGGTGGAGGGTTGGGAGAAGGGGGCTGGCAAGAGGAGGAGGAGGGAAAGAGGTCTTGTAGGGGGAAGGTAGAGGGGAAAGAGGAGAGTTCATGTAGGGTAAGTGGCTCAGAGACAGGAGCGAGAAGTGGTATCGCAGGGGGTGATGTAGAGGGTAAGGGCGGATAACAGAAGGGGAGAGAAGGAGGGGAAGATGTTTGAGGCCTATGGTGTATGAGGGAGGAAGGGGGAGAGGGGAAAGGGTGGGGAGGATATGGGTTGGATAACAGAAGGGGAGAGAAGGAGGGGAAGATGTTTGAGGCCTATGGTGTACGAGGGAGGAAGGGGGAGAGGGGAAAGGGTGGGGAGGATATGGGGTGGATAACAGAAGGGGGGAGGAGGGGAAGATATGTGAGGCCTATGGTGTACGAGAGGGAGGAAGGGGGAGAGGGGAAAGGGTGGGGAGGATATGGGTTGGATAACAGAAGGGGGGAGGAGGGGAAGATATGTGAGGCCTATGGTGTGAGAGGGAGGAAGGGGAGAGGGAGGGAGAGGAGGGGAAGATATGTGAGGCCTATGGTGTGAGAGGGAGGAAGGGGAAGAGGGGAAAGGGTGGGGAGGATATGGGGTGGATAACAGAAGGGGAGAGGAGGGGAAGGTGTATGAGGGAGGAAGGGGAAGAGGGGAAGGGGTGGGGAGGAAATGAGGGGTATAATCTGGGAGTGGACGGACAAAAGAGGGAGATTTACGCCGCAGGGATGATGAGAGTCTGACGTCCCTTTTATATATATTTTTTGTTTCTGCGTTTTTTCTCTCTGACGCCGCGTTCTCCTCTCTCATATGGGGACGGGAATCAGGTTTGCGTACTTTATTTCGTGTTTTCGAGATTCGCTCTTACTCCGTGACTTTTATTTCCTTTTTGTGCTTTCTCTCACTTTTTGAATTAACCTTTTATTACCATCAGAGCTAGGAAGGTTTTGTTTTCTAGGTTTGTATGTGGATAATTTTACGCAACGAGAATATAACTGACTCCTAGCATTATCACACTGCACGAGGAAGAAGGGGGAAGGGGGAAGGTCGTGCAGGGTAAGTGGTTGAGAGAGGGGAGGAAGGAGGAAGGGGGTAAGGGGAAGAGGTATCGCAGGGGGTGGGGTGTAGGGTGAACTGGGCTGGTCTCTTATGGTGGTTTTATCTTTTTCTTCATGTTCTTCAGCAACGTGTGTATTTAGTTTTCTTTCCATCGTCCACGTGGTGTATTTCAATCTCCCAGACCCCTGCACACATACTCTTTGCATTGCCCCATTATCGTATTATCACCCTTATTCTTTTCTTATTCTGTCTTCGTATCGTTCATCCTACGTAGGGCCTTTAAGCTCCCTAAACCTATCAGTTCTCTCGTTCTTTCTATTTCTGTTAGGTGGATAATTAGATGTAGAATTTTTAGAGACTTTTTGTGGTTTTAGTAAGTATTATTTTATCCACCACCTTGTTCCACAAACCTTAATGGATAAGTCATATGCAACGGCTCTGAATTGCAATTTTCTCCCAGTCGCATCTTAACTCTAAATAACAAATCACCAATAGGATTTATGTTATGGTTCTTGTTATCATATCCACAAGGGCCATATACCTCTCACATTACATTCTTGCACGTACTTAAAATTAGGACAACAAATATAACTTGCTTAACTATCTCTACTATATGCCAAAGTTTACGGCTGATAGGAGGAGGAAGGGTGGTCTTATATAGGGTAAAGGTCAAGTGATAAGTAAAACAATGTTAAAAGGGAGAAAAAAATCACCACAACACTTACAACAAAGGGAACAGCACAGTGAAATGACACGCAGTACAGAGAGTCGCGGCAAAGGCAATCCCACTCTTGCATCTGATTTAGCCTGATATTAATAGTTTTCTTGTATCTCACTTTCACACGGCTCTGCAGTAAAATAATATATCCAGGAGTCACAAAATGATAAAAGGTTGTATATCCGTCTTGACACTTAAAACGATATCACAGGAAAACGTCAAACACCTGAGGCCTTAAAACAAATTACAGTGAAAGATGTTGCGCATAATGACGAGAAAATAACACACAGTAAAAACAGCAGCCTTGGGACACCTGCAATCAAACACACTTATTTTGGTTTCTCTTTTTATCTGAGGTCTCCAGCGGTGTCGTGTGCGGTAGAGTTGGTGGTTAACTCATTACAGCATTACGGAGTTTCTGCTTACTCGCTCCAACTCCTATTTGTCTCATTTCCATTCCTGGTTCACCGAGATAATAGAGTCGTTATGCCCTTCTCGTAACTTTGTCCCTCGTATATCAGCGTTTGTGCCGGTGCTTGGTGTCGCTTTTTATGCATGTGTGTGTGTGGGTGTGGGGGTGTGGGTGTGGGTGTGGGTGTGGGAGTGCTTTTCTCTTTATCTTCTTTCTTATTAATTTTAACAGAAGTCAAGCTCGTAATGTCTCGTATGTTATTGCACTTTATCATACACCTCCCCAAACTATATAATATAAACTTTTTTTCTTCACATATGACTTAATTTCGTGTGTGTGTGTGTGTGTGTGTGTGTGTGTGTGTGTGTGTGTGTGTGTGTGTGTGTGTGTGTGTGTGTGTGTGTCAGGGGACCATGCCTCTCTGACCTGCCTCTTATATCATTCTTTGTGGCCCAGCTTGGTGTGTCTTCTAATCTGTGCCCAGGTCGCGTCCCTTTGACTTATTATGCGTGTTCGTGATGTCTCCGTTATCCTGCCGTGATGTGTGGCGGACCTGCGTGCCTCCTTATCACTTGGGAATACACCGCAACAAACCTCACTTAATAAACACACGTCGCCTCTTCGGTGTTAGTTATTATTTCTGAGTAAAATCTTGAGTGGGAGGTGATGCATTGTTGGGTATGAACCGCGCGCGTGTGTGTGTGTGTGTGTGTGTGTGTGTTAATGCTTTCTGGAGTGACTGGTAGAAGTTGATTGGTAGGCAGGAAGTTGAAGGAAGAGGAGGAGGAAAACTGAAGGAAAAAAATGAGTAGTATAAGTTAATGCAGTGAAATAAGGTAGTGCGTACGTAAGAAATAAATACCACTACCTAAGGACGTATTAATTAGGGAATAAATTGGTTAGGTGGTAGGTAGTTAAAAGAAGGAGGAGGGGAAGAATATATAATGAAAACGTACTGCAATGTAATTCTGTGCCGTGGAGTGCGTGTGTCAAGTGAGGCTTAATGCACCCCAACACGTAACTTCGCAGAACGTAAGCCGCCGTGAGTGTTCTACATAATATAAAGCACGAGGAGGATAAGTCTTAGAAATAATCCGAGGTCTTACAACCTACAAACACTATACTCTCCCTCTTCTCTTCCCATTCCTCCTCCTCCTCCTCCTCCTCCTCCTCCTCCTCTTGTTTTCTCCTACGTTTATTCACCCCGTACACAAGCAAAGTTTCCTTCTCATATTTTTTCTTCTTACTTATCCTTATCCTTCCTACTCATTTTCTTAATAACTCATTTTCAACGTTCTTTCCTCTCTCTTCTTCCTTTGTTTCAACCCTTTTTTGATACATTTTCGTTTCTTCCTTCTGTAATCATCTTGTTTTCTTTCTCTTTTAACATTTTCTTTTTCTTTCGTGTTTTATCTTCCTCTGCTCTACTTTACATTCCTCCTTTTATTCTTTCTCCTCCTCCTCCTCCTCCTCCGGAAATAGGGAAAATTGGCCCACTGAAAACGAGACACATTTTCGACAATACCATTCCTGGAGAGAGGGAGAGAGAGAGAGAGAGAGAGAGAGAGAGAGAGAGAGAGAGAGAGAGAGAGAGAGAGAGAGAGAGAGAGAGAGAGAGAGAGAGAGAGATCCACTATTTTATCATTCGCTGAGTGTTCCTTCCCTCCTCCTTTTTCTCCTCTTTTTTTTTCTCTCATTCTCATCTGCCTTTTTTCTTTTGTCCCTTCTTTTTCTCTTCTAAGATTTCTCATATTATATTTTTTTCCCTTTTTCTGTTGTTGGTCTTTTTTCTTCCTTTCTCTTCTTCCTCTTGTTTTTTCTTATTCTTCTTTCTTCTTCTCATCTCCCTTCATTTTTTTGTGCTCTTTTCACGTAATTTGTCTCTTCCTCTTGTCATTCCCTTTCTCTCTTCTCCCACTTTCGAGTTTATTTCATTTTTTCATTTTCTTTTCCTTCTCTTGCCCCAAAATCATCCGCGCAAACTGTATTACATCTTTCCTCGTTTATTCCTTTCTTTTCCTTATTCCATCTTTCTTTATCTCTTCCTATCACCTATATCTTTTCTCTCTCCCACATTCTTTCTCCTACGCCTCCATTACCTCTTTCTTCTTTCCCTCTTCTGCATACTCTTATCGGTTCCCTTATCTTCTTCTCTTTTTTCTTCGTCTTTTGGGGTTTTTTCCGCCTTTGTCTTTTATCCCATGTCGCTTCTTTCATTTTCTCTCCCTTCATTCATATATTCCTATCTTTTTTTTATCTCTCCCTCTTACATTTCTCCTATTTTTTTTATCTCCTCCTCCTCCTCCATGCTACCTTTTTTTTTTATCTGTGCACTTTATCTCCTTCTCCTGTTTTTCCTTCTTCCTCTACTTACGTTATCTCCCTTTTTTATCTCGTCTCCATCAGCATTTTCCTTTTTCTTTTTTGTCCCTCGTTCTCTACACACTGGTTTTCTGTTTTCTGCTCCTTTTTTGTTTTCATGTTATTTTTTCCTTTTTTTCGTCCTCTTCTGCTTCCTTTTCCTCAACCATTCCTCTTCCTTCCCTTGTTTTTTGTTGTTTTCATGTTTTTTTCCTATTTTCCTTCTCTCCTCTTCTATTTCCTTTCCTTCCTTCCTTCCTTCCTTCCCTTCCTTTCTTCCCTTGTTTTTTTTTCTATCACATGTCTCCCTCGTGCCTTTCCTTCCCCTCTCCTTCCCCTCGTGTTCCTATCTCCCTTTCTCTCCTTCCATGTCTCTCTCCCCTCTCCTTCCCCTTGTCTTCCTATCTCCCCTTCTCTCCTACTGTTCCTCTCTCCTCTCTTCCTCTCCTCGCGTCTCTGTTTCCCCTCTCCCTCTCCCCATCCGTCCCTCACTCCTCTCTCCCTCCCCTCACTCTTCCCTCGGGCTCTGGATTGCAAATTTATCCTGAGACTGACTTAGAAATTGCGAGGGAAAAAAAAGGGCTCGATCATTTTCGGCAGTTTCCTTCTAATCTTCCTTGTTTTTTATGGCTTAATTTTATCATAAGCGGTCCACCAAGTGTGTGTAGTGGAGTTTTTTTCTAGTGGATGTTATGTTTGTGTATGAATTTGCTTTGTTTGTGGTTGTTTTACTTTTTTTTATTTCCTTCAAGATTGTTTCCTTAGTTACCGTAAAAAGAGAGAGAGAGAGAGAGAGAGAGAGAGAGAGAGAGAGAGAGAGAGAGAGAGAGAGAGAGAGAGAGAGAGAGAGAGTAATGCCGAAATGGAAACCCGGACCCATAAACATCAAGACACTCAAACAAACGGAGTGACGGAGTGCAGGGAGATTTTTCAGTTCAATAAACGAACAAAGACGAAGCGGACATAGACAAGGAAATGGACAGAACTGGATAGACACTCACTTACGGACAGACCTTTACAGACCGAGTTTTACAGACAGACCTGTACAGTCACACACATTACAGACAAACACATTATAGCAGACACATGCAGACAGACACTTACAGACAGACACATTACAGACAGACCTTTACAGACAAATACATTAGAGACAGACGCATACAGGCAGACGCTTTCAGACAGACGCTTCCAGACAAACCCCAAAAGACGGACACCCACGAACACTTAGACAAATGGTAACACAGACACTTAACAGACACCAAAAGACGGACACCCACGAACACTTAGACAAACGGTAACACAGACACTAACAGACAGAAAATAACGCACCAAAAAAACAAAGATTAGTATAGGCATGAAGAGAAAGGCAAAGACAAAGACAGACAAACACAGACAGACAAGAACAGACCCATAACAGACAGGTACACAGACAGTCAAGAAGAGAGAAGGGGAGACATTCACAGAAAAACACATTCACACACAGACAGTCACAGAGATAAACAAAGAACAGACAAACAAGCAGACAGACAAACATACAAGCACACCAATGCACAGACAGAAAAAAAAAACAGGCAAAAATAGGCAAAAAAATACTCTCGACATAGGGAGAGAAACAATAAAGAATGCGGAGAGGCAAATGGATTAAAGGAGTGGACCAGCGGGGAGGAAGCGCACGAACTGATGTCTGTGTTTTCGTCCAATCTGACGCGTGTTTTTACTGACGAGGGTTCACAAGAGCCGACCCGAACCGCTGTCTGGAGGAAGGAAAGAAAAAAGGGATGAAATTTTGAGAGTACGAGGAATGGGTGAGACGGAGGGAAAGAGGGATAGGGGAGAGAAGGTAGATGAGAGGGATGGATGTGGACACGTGGTTTTATGGGAGAGACGAAGAGGGAAAAGGGGAGAGGTAGAGGTAGTGAATAAAGATGAGGGAGAGAGAAAGTGGAACAGACAAAACGGGGGAGCTGAAACTGAATTGCTTTATTTTTCTTTTATAAACTAACTCTTCCTTTCCACTTTTCTGTCTAACTATCTGTCTATATATCTATTCTGTTTGTGGTTTACCTTTCCCTCCCTTTCTCACTTCGGGGAAAAGAGGAGAGAGCAGAAAATAAGAAAAGAAAGAAATAGGGTCACTGACTCTCTCTCTCTCTCTCTCTCTCTCTCTCTCTCTCTCTCTCTCTCTCTCTCTCTCTCTCTCTCTCTCTCTCTCTCTCTCTCTCTCTCTCTCTCTCTCTCTTTTTCCGGGACAAGAGAAGAGAAAAAAAGGATAGAAAAGCAGGAGAGAAATAAGAAAGAATCAGGGAGGAAAAAAAAAAACAAGAAAAAGAAATGGGAAAGAATGAAAGAGTGGAAATGATAATGAAATGTGTGGATCATGATTTATCTGGTAACACTTTTGCCCCGTCTGGCTGAAAGGAAGTTCATTGTTATTGTCGTTATTGTTTTTTTTCGAGTTTTGTTTATTTTTCTCGCGTTGCCGTTTCAATGAGGTGAGCTTACGTTTTTTTTTTTTGTTTTGTTTTGTTTTTACATATTCCTCTTCCTCGTAAACCTTGCTTTGTATACTTAATGTTTTCTACCGTAGTTTTATCTCTTTTGTTCGCTAAGTTGTGTGTCAGAGAAGTAGCGTTTGCTGATAATATGTTGCATAATGTGGACTTGAACTTCTGTCATTGTTCATTATTTTTACCCAGTCTTTATTGTCGTTTATATTTTAGTCTCCTACATTTTGTCTTATTTACCTTTAACATCTCCATTTAGTTAATTTTCATATTCATTCACATCTTTACCCTTGATGGTATATAATTCCCGTATTGTGTGTCTTCTTTCCTAAACATATTCATTTTTTTTTCATTGCTTTCGTGTTCATCGTAATTCCCACATCGTTCGCAACTTCTCCTAAACATATGTGGCAGTGGTAGTGGTTGTGATGGCGGTGGTAATAGTGACAGGGGTAGTGGTGTTGGTGCTGGTGGTAGTGGTGATGAGTAGTGGTGTTAGTGATGGTGGTAGTGCTGGCGTGCGAATGCATGGGTGGGCGTGGCGGTGGTGTAGAATTAGTTCATACTGGGGACCTTGTTAGTGTGGAGGTGGTAAGTGGTGAGTGGGTGCGGCCAAGAAACGAGTGTGTGTGTGTGTGTGTGTGTGTGTGTGTGTGTGTGTGTGTGTGTGTATGTAGGTTTATGGTCCGTGAAGGGCGTGGGTGGAGGAAGAAGGGAGGAGGCGTGAGGGGAAGGGAGCGAAAGCAGAGGAGGAGGCGGATGTGAAGGAGGAGTCGGGGAAGGGTCTGGACAGGCTGAGGGCGGGGACTGGACAGGGTGAGGGCTGGGCGGGTGGCGGCTACCTGTTGACCTGGGATGAGGTGGGGCAGACAGGGTCGTGTTTGTAGGTCAAGCCATAAAAAAGATGCGTCTAGACTTGAGGGGCGGCGGGCTGATGACCTGAGGGAGTGGAAGGCGGTGCTGTACAGTGACGGGAGGATTGGGAAGGGAAGGGGCGGAGGGAGGATGGGAAACTGGGTGAAACTCGTACAAAAAGGTGCTGAGAGGAGGGAAAAAAAATAGCTGAGATGTATGCAAAATGTGCTGACAGGTACAAGTTTATCTGAGAGGGGCGCAAATGCTGTTTGAAAAGTATAGCGTTAATGTTGATAGGTATTATAAAAGTGCCAATAGCCATAAAAATCGGTCCTAAAGTTAGACTAGAAATAAGAGAAGGAGGAGGAGGAAGGTGAGAAGAGGAGGAACTGAGTGAAGGAGTTTGGTGAGGAAGGAGGTTACATCAGGAGGGGACAAAGGGAGACAAAGGATGGGTACGTGATGTGATGGGCTGATGAAGAAGGATGGGAAGAAGAATCGGAAAGAGGAAAAAAAGGAAAAAAGGTTAGTGTTAGGAGAGGAAAAGCAAAGGGTGGCGCCGAAAATATAGAACCTGGAAATACAAATCACTCTCTTCTCTCATCTCCTCCTCCTACTCCTCCTCCTCCTTTTCTTCACTCTCCTCCTCCTCCTCCTCCTTCTCTTCTCACCAGTCAGTCTTTCGTCCAGTACCCCCAATAGTGCACGCCTTTTAATTTTCTCTCTTTTTTTTCTTTTGTTTTTACCTGCATTGGCGTCTCCTCTTGGCTGCCCTCATCCATCTTTCTATATCTCCTTGCCTAGACCCACGACTTTCCCCTCTTGCAGGCTCCTTGTGTTCTTGTGTTCTCCTTCTCCTCCTTTGCCACCCTCTCCGTTTGCTCATCCACCTCCTGACGCCTCCTGTTTGCTCTCCTCCATATCCTTGCCTTCATCCTTCTCCTCCCTACCTTGTTACATCACTGTCTCCTCCTCCTCCTCTCTTCCTCCTTCTACCTCTCCTTTCTATTCATCTTACCCACACGTGTCCTGTTTCTTACCTACGATCTCCGCTTCTATTCCTCTTTTCCCTGTAATTTCCACTCACTTTCATGCATCCTCCTACCTTCGCTTTTTACCTTCCTCTTTTCACCCCTGTTCTTCTCTCACCCTCCATAATCTGCCTTATAGTATGTCCTTCTCCTCCTTCATCCTCTATCACTTTCTCTATCTTTTATCTTTCGTCTCCCTTCAGCCTTTTCGTTTCTTTCTTCTTCCTTTTTTTTCGTCTCTTCCTTGTTCTCCTTTCAACCTTTTATTTTCCTTTTTTATCTCGCCTTTCTTTTTCATCTTCCTCCCTCTCCCCTTCCACATTCCCAGCCGTTTTCCTCACCCTCCTCCGCAGCCCCTAATCCCAATGCACACTTTACCTTTTATTTTTTGGGGGATCTCCTTTTCTCACCCTTCCTACTTACCTTCCCCCTCTCTCTTTCTATTTCCTGTTCCCTTTCTTACTTCCCCTGCTTTCTTCACCTTCCCTTACCTTCCGTTATCACCTTTAATCCCCCTCTCCGTCCGTCTTCCTACCTTCCTTCTCCTTTCTCCTCCTACCTGGTCGTTTTCATTCCTCCCTTTTTTCTCCACCCTCCTTCTTCGTCCTTCCCGTCTTCACTATGGTAATGACTCCCTGATGGCCGTTCCTTCCTCCTCCTCCTCCTCCTCCTCCTCCTCCTCCTCCTCTTCCGTCATATCTTCGTCTGTGTGTCTCGAGCTCATTCTTGTTTGCCTTTCCCTTTTCAACTTTTTTTTCTTTTAAGATATCATTGAGTTTCTGTGTTGACTTGGGCGAATGTGTGTTTGTTCGCCCTCCCACTTTCTCTCTCTCTCTCTCTCTCTCTCTCTCTCTCTCTCTCTCTCTCTCTCTCTCTCTCTCTCTCTCTCTCTCTCTCTCTCTCTCTCTCTCTCTCTCTCTCTCTCTCTCTCTCACTGTTTATCACTATCTATCTGTCTGTATCTATCTATCTATCTCGCTACAGCTTTTATACATTAATTCAGTTTCGTGTACATGGACATTTTTAAACCTAACGCAGCGCAGCCCAGGCCATATATTCTGCAGTCAGTCCTTCGATTATTGCAAACCAGAAGAAATGTGTCTATTGTGTATATTTCCATTTGACTGTCACGACGATAACACGAACATTGGAGCATTATAGAAAGAGTGGTCAGATAAATCAATCCCCCGTGGCATAATCGCGTTCCCCTTTGTGTATTTGAAGAAAACTCACAGGCATACTTCCACGACGATAAGGTGAACATCGGAGGATCACTCACACACGACTCCAGTATATCATTTCTCCGTGACAATCGCATTCCATTGGACGTGATAGAGGAGATGGATTCACTCACGGAGGCAGAGATACATAGGCGGATGAATAGTGGTTTGACATATTGGATCAGACAGTAAAGTTTGAATATTGCACAAGTAAGATTAACGTGTAAGTAAAGTAAAGTTAGACAGTAAGGTTTGAATATAGTACAAGTAAGATAAGTAAAGTAGACAGTAAAATTTAAATATGGTACAAGTAAGGTTAAGATGTGTAGGTGTGTGTAAGGTGAAGAATAAGCAAGGCAGACACCGGAAATTGACCTCTCTCTAGGCTACTCTTTACTACTCTCTTTTATAGGAGCAGGGAGTTGCGGGCTTTTTTCTTTCCTCACATTCCTTTTGCCCTTGAGCTGTCTCCTTTACGTTAAAAAAAAAATTTGCTATAGAACTGAAAAAAAAAAAACGGTAAGGAAAGACGGGATAGACACGAAAAATGATAAATACAGAGGATAAATACGAGAAGGAAAAACAGGATAAATACGAAGAAGGATAAATACGAAACTGGATAAATACCAAACGAGAAGGAAAAAACTAAAACAGGAGAAATACACGAAAGTACCACGAAAGAAAACAAAAATAAACCAGGCAAAAACAAACACTCACCCAGGAGGATAAAACTGAAACCAAACCGCAGTAGAATTCAATCAGGTAAAAAGAAACCGTAGAAACGCGAGTGTGGGATGGACCGCAATCGATATAAAAAACACATTCGTAGTACAGCGGGAAGCGAGCCGTGACCAGGGTGAAGTATTGCGTTGTTACAAAAGGAATCACAGATGAACCGAGTGGGAGGGGAGGGGGCGGGGCACACTCTCAGGGGAAGAAAAGGATGACAAAGGACGAGAGGGAGTAGAGGAATTGTGGACGAGCGAGAGGATGAGGAGGAGGAGGAAGAGGAACGGGAAATTTGAAGGGAAAGTTTGGTGTACGTGAAACTGAGGGCGAGGAGAAAAAAATGAAAAAGAAAGATAAACAAAGTACTGAATGTTAGGAAGATACTGAAAGGAAGAGGAATTATGGAAGAGGAGGAGGAAGAAGAGGGAAGAGAAATTTGAAGGGAAAGTGTCGTGTACGTGGAACTGAGGACGAGGTTTGGTGAAAGGAGGAGAGGAGAAAAAAAAAAGAAAGAAAGGTAAACAAAGTACTGAATGTTAGGATGATACTGGAAGGAAGAGGAATTGTGGAAGAAGAGGAAGAAGAGGGAAGGGAAAATTTAACGGAAAATGTGGTGTACGTGGAACAGAGGACGAGGTTTGGTGGAAGGAGGAGAGGAGAAAAAAAAAGAAAGGTAAACAAAGTACTGAATGTTAGGAAGATACTAGAAGGAAGAGGAGGAGGAAAACGAGGGATGGGAAAATTGAAAGGAAAGTATGGTAGAGAGGACGAGGTTTGGTGAACGGGGGAGAGGAGAAAAAAATAAAAAAGAAGAGTAAACGAAGTATTGAATGTTAGGAAAATACTGCTAGGAAAGGTTTAAAGAATATACAGGAGGGTGAAGGAATGATAAAAATAGATAAGGTTGTAGAAGGGGGAGGTAAAGGAGGGTGAAGGAAGTAAGCGATTTGATGAAGGAATGTCAGAGGAGGGTTAGATAAGAAAAGAGAGATGCAGAAGACAGGAGAGACGAGGAGTGATTGAGGGTTAAGGAAAAAAGGAAAGTGATGTAGGAACGAGAAAAGAAATGGTAAAGCAGATAAGGAAGATATAAAAGAAATAAAAGGAAAGAGGAGAGAAGGAAGTAAGCGAGCTAATGTAGGAATGTAAAATTAATGGCTTTAAGGAGTTAAGAAAGAAAGGGAAGAACAAATGAAAGAGGGTTGAATGAAGTAAGCGAGATGATGTATGAATGACAAATAAAAGGGTAAAGGAGGTAAGGAAGAAATAGGAGAGAAAAGGAAAGAGGGATAGGGTGCGTAAGCTAAGGATGAAGAAACGACAAAGGGGTAAGGAAGAAGGTAAAGAAGATGGGAGAAGGAAGCACGAAAGGTTCTGAAGGGACGAGAACACGTGTCAGAGAGAGGAACAATATCAGAGTGAAACATTAGCGGAGATTCGAACACAGGAACCCCAAGAACACGAGGCATAAAAATTCTGTCCCTGTCGATTAATATACTTCATAATATATCAAAAACAGTGGCGTACAAGGATTATGCGCTATCAGTCTACAATGACGGACTATTTATCTATATCTATTGCACCGTTTCTCTCCCCTGAACGTGCTGGCCTGAAAGCGTCACACCAGACCATTAGTATGTCAAATTACATTATTAGAACAGTTAATCTATATAGACACGACAGCTCCTCTTAATCCAGTTATCTTTAGTGTCATGTCTCGCTCATGTTTGCGTTCTGTTCGACTTTCATTATCTAACTGTCACTGTGATTTATATATAGATAACAGCAAATTATTATGTATGGACCAGAGTTTGTGTTCAACATGTTACGGCGAACACACACACACACACACACACACACACACACACACATACCCCCCCTCCCCCCTTCTCACATACTCTCTCTCTCTCTCTCTCTCTCTCTCTCTCTCTCTCTCTCTCTCTCTCTCTCTCTCTCTCTCTCTCTCTCTCTCTCTCTCTCTCTCTCTCTCTCTCTCTCTCTCTCTCTCTCTCTCTCTCACCTGCGTAATTAAGGGACCTGCCATTATCCCAGGAAATTGGACAAACATGATCCGTGTTTGCTTTTGTTTCCCCTGATCCTCGAGATGGTTAACTCGGGTGTGGGTGTTTGGGGGGAGGGAGGGGAGCGGCTAAAGGGGAAAGTAAGGGACTGAAAAGGTGGATAGGTGCTGTTCAAGATGCTTACCTGTTCTCTCTCCCCCCAAAAAAAGGTCAAAAGGGGTAATAAGAGGGGGAGGTAGGCAGGGGAAGCATTAAGTCATCGGTGAATCAATTTTCTTTACATTTTCATCGTGTCGTCTTTTGTATTGATAGAAGCATTACTTTTCCCAGCATTTTTATTTTTTATTATTATTTGACCAGTCTTTTGATTCGTCTTCTTAACCGGAGAGTATAGTGTGAGGAGAGTTTAGAAGTCACCTCACAGCTACTTGACAGCCGTACCAACGTTTATTTATATTTTTTTTATTTTTTTTATCTTTTATTTATCTTTTTTTTTGTGTGTGTGTGTGTGTGCTCGCGCGCTCTCTAGCTGCTTGTCTCTGTACCATCATAAGCACAGTCATTTGCCCCATCAGACTAACTGTATGATTTAACAGTCTTAAGTTTCATCACGTTACATTTCCCTGCTTTCTTCTTAATGCAAAAACCCGAGTGCACGAAACGCATTAACCTGATTCAGTGGATTAAAACAACACCATCAGCTTAACTTGTCACATGAAAAACAAAAAAAAAAAAAACTGCAGGAATATATTTGAGGTGCTTCGTAATCTAACACGGTTCCCGGTGATCGAGTTCGGCTGTTCCTGCAATTCTGAGCGTGTTCAGCTGATTAACGGTGCGATTTCCATGAGTTTCGCCTGACGTGTTTGCATTATCGGAACGAAGAATATATGAAAAAAAAGGTTTTATTTATTCACCGTCACCTCTGCCAGAATAAATAAGAAAAAGGACATAGATTCTGAGCTTCCCACGACCGGCGTTACATCACCGCGGCGCCGCATTACACAACAACAGTCCCATAATTTAACCCAACGGACGACAGATTTATAGTTTCTTAAGGTTTACGGGATCTATCGAAGGGAGTTTGGTTTTATATTTTCATCGACGGGGGTGAAAGATAACAAAAATTACTGTCTTACATAACCTTGGTGGCGGAGGTGTCTAGAAACGTAGGTTGGCGAAGGCTTGGCGGGAAACGTTGCGTAGAAATTGGTATGTGAAAGGCGGCTCCCCCGATGTGATGCTCCCAGCTCCTGCGTGATGCCGCCGCCTCCTCGCGTCGTGGGTGTGTATATAGAGGCCGTAAAGAAACCATGAAGAGGCTGTAAAGTGGGTGCGCTGAGCCCTCGGGTGCGTGTAAACGGCTGAGCTTCCCAGAGTTTTGCGTCCTATTTAGACCAGGAACAAAAAATCCGGACTTTTTCTTGTTAGGGAAAGATTAAATTTTACGATGTGTGTGTGTGTGTGTGTGTGTGTGTGTGTGTGTGTGTGTGTGTGTGTGTGTGTGTGTGTCTTTGTGTGTACCTATATTAGAGCAAGGGAATGGTAAAAATGAGAGAAAATGTATCATCAACTAATATGAGGAAGGATTAGAATATTGATCACCTAAGTCACCTCTGCCAATTAAACAGATCTGTGAATTCCCGTGAAGTGACATTCTCGTAACAGTTATTAAAAGGAACATATTGTGACGGGAACTCTTTGAAACATGTCTGGCACACTCTTTATGTCCGGATACTTATGGTTTTCAAAATGTCGATGAATCCACGTCGTTTACAGTAGATAATGGCGCTGAAATAATTTAAAACCACCAATAATTTTTTTTATCACCAGAGTTCTTGTACGATAATGGAATAAGTTCTTACCTTCAGTTATTCGATGCAGGTTAACTTAAAAATAATAAAAATAATACCACACTCCCTAAATTCGCTATGGTAGGGATGCAACGTTTTGGTCGTCGTTAGCGTCGTTTTACGTGGGATAAGAAATGTACCGCGTAGTCTGGGTGATAGAGGCTGTGAGGTCGATGTTAAAAAAAGCAATCATCATCGCATTAGATCAATTATGGGATGCTAACAGTCTTAATTGTGAACCCATATTGCACCGCGACCATAATCTGTATTCATCATATTAATAACAATGCGAGAACAGCGACACACATTAGCATAATTTGGTACATTGATAAAAATATAATGAATACATAAATTTTCTCGTGTTTCATAATCTGTCACGGGTCACGGTGATCGAGGGCTGTTGTTCCCGTTAACCTGTGCCCGTACAGCAATTTAATCGACGAAATTTCCGTGATAGATGAGATTTAATATATTTTGTCGCTCGCTTCAGTGCACAATGAATATGTATGTCTCTTTCGCCGTCTGGCCGCTGACCCGAGGCGCGGACATGGCCGAAAAAGTCACGAATGTAGATGTTTCTCGGACTTTTATGTAAAACTGCAGACTAGAATATCGGTCGCGCGCGCGCGCACACACACACACACACACACACACACACACCGTCAAATTAAATCCTCTCTTAACCAGAAGAGAAAGACAATATCCATTCCGACATATTTATCTGCATATAGCACGGAGCAGCGATGCGATAGGATGGCCCTGGGAAGCTCGGCCGTTTGCATGCACCCGGCGCCTATGTATACCCTCTTTACAGCCTCTACCTGCTCTCTTAACACTCTTTATGCAGCCGCAGCACGAGAAAAGGCCACCACGCAGCAGCAGGGATCATCAACCCCCTGAAGCCCGTGTACGTTCACCCGCGTCCACACCTTTCCGCGAAGACCTCCGCAACCGCCTTTTTCTCGCCTCCGGTGTCGGCGATGCAAAATAGTCCAGTTTTTTTCTTCTTTATTCTGAGCCTCTTCGATAAAAAAACTTAAACTCCTCTTCGATTAAAAAAAACTTAAACTCTCTCCGATAAATTCCCCGAAGATATAAAGGAGAATAAATTTGCCAGCCAAGGGTTCCACTTAAGTTATGGGATGTGCGTTTTGTAATGTCCCGGCCCCGTGATGTACTGGCCGTCGCGGGGAGCTCAGACTCCAGCGCCGCGGATCGTGTCTGTCGGGACTGACGGAAAAGAATCTATGATGTCTTTAAGTCTTATAAGCGCGTATATAACGTATTTTACGGTACTGGAGGCATGCCAAGTGGTTCCCCCTTACCCCCCTTAAAGTATGTAATGTTCTGAGCATATTGCTAAATAGTACGTAGAAAAAAAAGAGACAAAATTAGTGAAAAAAACATTGTTAAGACTTAGCTATAAAGGTGATAAGAATACACGGTCAACTGAACGGCCTAAAGGGACGAAGTGAAAGAAGCTGTTGACATATTACTTTCCGTAGTTTTCGTTAAGAGTTGCTGGAACGTAAAGTAAAGCGAAGAAAATAGACATGTTCCTCTTTGAAAAAAAAAATGTAGGAAGGAAGTATTGCCCGGGGGAAGCTTTGAATCTATCGTTATGGCTATTGTCTAAAGAATGATTATTATGTCATTAATGTAATCCAAAGCATTAGAAACATTAAAAAAAGATATGCTAGAATAATTCATTCATTAAAGTCGAACAAAATATTAAGTTAAGGAAGAAGTCTACCTCTGACCTAGTTACTTCACGATGTTTAATATAAAATTTAATGATAATGAGAAAAATAATTCATCCATCTCCGCCACGAAGCTTCTACAAGATATTCCTGGGTCAAAGAAAATTAGCATAACCCTTTCCGTCAAAATTAAATTAATGTGAACGAAAATATAGGATGTAGTGTTGTTCTTGTCACTTATTATTCTTTCCTTCTCACATCTTTCTCCCATTCCTTTCTTCCATATTTTCTAGTTCCCTCATTTTCTGTCTGTCTGCCTGTCTGTATTGTCAGTTTGATGTCTGCATCTTCGCTTTTTCCATATACATTTCCCTGCGTTTTCTTGTTATTCCTTTCCCTTCTTTGCCGTATTTACTCTTAAAAGGTGATATATATTTTTTTTAATACAGGAGTCCGTATAAGACTTTAGAGAAAAGCCGCTTTGATCGTACTTCCGGACAGTGCTACGGAATCCTCTTAAATCTTTTTATTAAATTAAAGACTTACGAGAAGCTTCTTAGGTCTCAACGATATTGTATATACTTCTTTCGAGGAGTAATTGTGTTTGAAGAGAAAAAAAACCACGAGAGAAAAGATACAGAAGACGGTCTCATAATGTAACAACAAAACTAACAGAGCTTCTTGAGTCTCGATGATACTGATTGTACGTCTATCGAGGAGTAATCGTGTTTGAAGAGAAAGAAAAAAACACGAGAGAAAAGATACAGAAGACGGTCTCATAATGTAACAACAAAACTAACAGAGCTTCTTAAGTCTCGACAATACTTTTGATCTCCCGATTAAAAAAAAAAAATAGAAACGTTCACACACACACACACACACACACACACACACACACACACACACACATACAAACCGCATGATCTTTAGTGTTGCCATTTTAGTCAATCTACAGCGGGAATGCATATAGCGTTGTGAGGTGATGGTGAGAGATTGGCAACATAAGGTCCAACCATGCCTATCGTTTTCCCTATCCATCCCTTCCTCCTCCCCACATCATTCTTTTACCTTTAGTCCGTGCAGCATGACAAAATAAAGGGGTCAATCAAGGAGCGAGATGGAAGGACTGTATTGTGGCGGACGGCAGGGAGAAGAACTTGGACCTTGAAGTGGCGGAGGACAGTGTTAGATGGAGGAGACTCATCAAAAACAGCGACCCCGTATAGAAACAGGATAATAATGCTGCGGAAGAAGAAGAATCAAGGAGCGAAATGAGTAAAGTTTCTGACATATTACAAGCGTCGTTTTTATCATGAGTTGCTAGCATGGAGTAAAGCGAAGGAGAAAAGAAAGACATGTTCCTCTTAAAAAAAAAATAGTGTATGTGTTGGAAAAACCGGACCTACTCGTATTCCATTTTACACGAAGAGCGGTACAAAGATATCCAGGTCCCTTGTGAGGCCGCGTCCATATTTCTGTGCGGCTTCATCTTCCCGGGGCGTGATGGGAGATACCTCAGAACAGCCTCCGCGACACCACTCATACACCCCTCCTCCTCCTCCTCCTCCTCCTCCTCCTCCTCCTCCTTCATCCTACTTTCCCTCCCTACATCCATACATCTAAATAAAACTCCATCATATTTCTTTCCCTTTCCTCTTATTCCTCCTCCCTTCCCGTCCCTCTGTTCATGCATATATTCTCCTTTCTCTGTTCTTCCTCTTCTTCCTCCTCTTCTTCCTCCGCATCCTCCTCTGTACCGGCTCTTATCTCTTATCTCTTATCTCTTCTTTCATTTCCTCCACGTGTTCTCTCTTCTTTTCTCCTTCTTCCACTTCCTCCATCTGTTCCCTCACTCTCCTCCTCTATCCTCTTTCCTCTTTACCACCTTCCTCCTCTTCCTCCAGCATCCCCTCTTCCCCCTGTTCCCTCCTCCCCTCTTTCCCATCTGCCCCCTTACTACCTTCCCCCTCTTCCCCCTCTTCCCCTCTCACTCCACCCTTTCCCCCTCGTTTCTCACACTTAGCGGCATATCAATGTTCTTTACCCTCCCTCCTTCCTTCCTTCCTTCCTTCCCTCCTCTCCTTCAGGGTCCGCTCCTTCCCTTCCTTCCTTACTTCCTTCTTGCCGTCCACATTTCTTGCCACTTATTATTCATTCCTCCTCCCACATCTTCCTCCCATTCCTTTCTTCCATGTTTTTTAGTTCCCTCATTTTCCGTCTGTGTGTGTGTGTGTGTTTGTAAGTCTGTATTTTCGCTTTTTTCCCTGCGTTTTCTCGTTTTTCCTTTCCCTTCTCTGCCTTATTTACTGTTCGTCGTTCATTCTTTCCCTCCTTTCAGCGTACCTTCTTTCGTTCCTTCCTTTTTATCCTTTCCTCTTATTCCTTAGACTTTCCTTCCCTCTCGCCTCCGTTTTTTTCCTTTACTTTCATTCCTTTCTTATTTGCTTTACATTTCATTTGTACTCTTTTCTTTTCCCTTACTTTCATTTCTTCATTCCGTTCCTTCAATCCTTTCTTCTCAGCTCCTCTCTTCCTTTGTCCTTCTTTGCTTAGTTCCCATCTTCCTTCCTTCCATCCCTTCCTCACTCCCTCCTCCTTTCTTTCTGCCGTAAAATAATGTGTTGTTTTCAATCCAGTATTTTTCCACCACCCTTTTCCTTTCCCAGCCTCTCCCACGTAGATATTTCATTGTTAATCTCTTAAAACAAATTGCTTCATAACCCCGTGAAATATGCTCCCTTTGCACTAGTTTTTCCCTCTCGTTTTCTCCTCTTCTGCTGTTTTCGGGCGATTATGTGTTTATATAATTATTTTCTTTTTTGCTTAATCTCCCTTTTTTTTTTTTTTCTTCGGCAATTTTGTATTAGCTCTGTTTTAAGGGGAGTTGATCAAATGGCCACACTTAATCTATTTCATTTATCTGCTCTTCCCGTTTTCTCCTTATTTTTCTTACGTAATTTAGGCGTTTCATTGTTATTGGTTGTGTTATGTTCTGACTAGTTGTTGCTCCGTGTTTGATGATAATAATAATAATGATAATAATAATAGTAATAAAAATAACAATAACAATAACTATTTTCCTAAAGCCTGCAGGAATGATATGCGTTTCTCTCCCGTCTTGTTTTCCGTGAATGTAGATAAACGCGTTGATTATTTTCCTTTTTACAACTCTTTGAAAATACTTTGCTAATAATAAATTCACAATATTTTAACGAACAGGCTTTATTTTGCCCGCTTCTCTATGTTTCCGTTTCCATGTATCCTCCTCCTCCTCCTCCTCCTCCGCTTCCGCCTCCGCCACATCCTCCTCCTCCTCCTCCTCCTCCTCCGCTTCCGCCTCCGCCGCATCCTCCTCGCTCATGTTCTCCCCCTCACGTTCACCCTTCTGTTGATCATTTTCCATTACCACACTTTGCCTTTTTCTTTTCTTTTTCTTTCACATTTCCCTTTTTCCCTTTTCCGTCATTTTTCATTGCTCTTTACTCGTTGTAAGTTCTCGTTCCCTCACTTTTCTTCTCTCATGCACATGCTATCCAGTGTCACCCTATTGCTACCCTTATTCTTTCTCTGTTGTTGTTTTCCCTCGTGTTTACCCCCATCGCTCATCCTTCATTTTATTCATGTTTTGGTAAGTAACTCCTATTTTCATTTTTCTTTGGGTGCTGTGCTCTGTGTGATTACTTTTTATGGATTATCTTTGTATTTAACTCGTCCTTTTCTCCATATATATTTATTGATGAAGTCTGGGAATGGAGAGTATATCTTTTTGAAGGGGCTTTTATCAACTTGCGTAGCGTTTAATGAAATTGATGGAGGCGCTTTTAAGTCAAGTGGGTTAAGCGTCAACCTTGGAAGTGGACAAGAGGGGAGTATCGAAACACCTCTCCACCCGAAATTGATCTCTCCTTTGGCCACTTTTCTGAACTCTATTATTTATAAGGGCAGTGTTTAGCGGGCTCTTTTTCTCGTTATTACTTTTCTTTTGCCCATGCACTGCTTCCTTTTTTTTTTTTTACATCCCTGCCTATAACGCCTCTAAAAACAAAAACTCTAAACCTCCATTACATACTTTAAAAAGCAAGAAAAGGTGATGCGGTTCGAATCCCCCTACGGCCACTTGATATCTGGAAAGGCGTCTCGTTTTAACCCCGCATTTCAACCCCACATAGCGTCAATTCCTGACTAGAGGAAGAAAGCGTGAAGGAGTATAAATGAATGCTGACCCTCCTATGCACAATTTTCTGCCGTTTATTAAAACTAGTTCCCCATCGAATTTTTTTTACCTATTTGCAATATTACCAAAATTATTCTTTTCCAAAAATTACGCTAAAATATTTGACCCGTTTACCAAATTGCCAGCAAGCTTTATTCATTTATCTTTATTTATTTATTTGTTTGTTTGTTTGTGAATTTGTTTATTTATTGTGTGCCTGCAAGCGTGTGTTTACCAGTCCTTTTCCACACACCTTATTTAATATGTATGTATGCATTTATTTATTTATACATTTATTTTTATTTATTTGTTTATATTATCCTCTGTGCGAGTGTGTGCCAACTCATCCATTATCCATACATCGTACTACCCGAGGCTGCCCGTGTAGATAGTTCTCTTAATTCTATACGTTTTAGTGGCTATTGTATCACTTAGAAGAATTTGTTTTTTTGTATTTTTACTACACACGGGACTGATACCATTTTTCCCATATAGAATTATTACTCGAGGCCAGCCTTATGCATATACTGTTATTACTACACTTTCGCCGTTCTCTTTAGGGTATATATATAATTACCAAAACAGTTCCCGAATGTGATGTAGTGCGTGGGATATTTTTTGTTATTGTTGTTAATGTTTTGCTATTGCTAGTACTACTGTTACTAGTATGGTGTTATCGTTGTCTTGTTATTGTTATTGCTGCTCTTTCATCGTTGTTTAGATATATCATTACCGAGCGTGGTGGTGCATGGGATATTATTTTTTTTTTGTTGGTAATGGTGTATGGGAGAAGAAAAAAAAAGACATGATTAAAGCGACAATTTGCATGTTTATCAGCCCCCCCCCCCCCCCTTCCCAGTCTTGTTCTGAATTAATTACATCAAACATATTGTGATAAAGTGTCTGCGTTTTCCGTTAATATTTGTTGCAGCTGTCGTTACATGGGTGAGGAAAAACCGTGAAATTTAGAGGGCAAAAACGTGCGGGTATAAACATATTTCTTTCTCTACCCACTGACTCCTTTACTTGCTCATTCCGTTACTTACTCACCTACTCCATTAATTACTCACTTACTCCTTTACTTGCTCATTCCGTTACTTACTCACCTACTCCATTAATTACTCATTTACTCCGTTACTTGCTCATTCCGTTACTTACTCACCTACTCCATTAATTGCTCACCTACTCCGTTCATTTTTGCTTTTGTTGTATAGGTGAGGAAAAATGGTGAAAGAGAGGCGGTTAAAATGTGCGGGTATTACACATTTCCTTCTGTCCTCGCTTACTCCCGATTAATTAAGTGCAACAGACGGTTGTTAATTTAGTACGATTTCATTTTTTCTTTACTCGTGTGTGGGCAGGAGTGGGAGGGGAGTTAGAGGAGAAAAATGTGCGTTTATTATTTGCATTCTGAGTTTTTTTCCCAATTCTGCAGGATTAATTTTGGTTGAAACATTGTGGATGATTTTCTTCGATTTTGTTTTAACTTTTTTTATGGGGGTGGGGGAGGAGGGGGGGAGGGGAGCCATAGATACGTAGGGGAAAACCAGCGTAATTTATTTTCACTGTTTATTTGTTATTTTTTTTCATTTGTATTTATTTTGTTTATTTATTGATCTGTGTGTCGGGTCTCTACGGTTATATATATATTTTTGGGGGTTAGGGTCACCGATGCGTATATTTTCGGTTCCATATTTATCAGTTTGTATTGTTGTGTGTATCTGTATTTGTGTTTGTGTTATTTATTTTACCTGTGACTTGTGGAACTATTGACGTCTGATCGGCTCGCCTGCAATGTTTACGACGGTCCGGTAAACACATTAATTGAAAATACCTGAGCATTGTCCGTCACAGGTGCGCTTCTGTCTATTTTTGTACTGGTCTGAATTTATGTTTTGAGATGTGTAAATACTGTAACACACACACACACACACACACACACACACACACACACACACACACACACACACACACACACACACATACACACACACGTCCCCCCCCCTTCCCCCCACACACACTCGCACACTCACTCACTTTTTGCTATGAGTATATCCTACGTGTCGTTCGCTGTCTCTCTGTCAACCTTTCTTCTTACTTTCCTCTGTTATATCCTGTACCTCCTTTTTCATAGATTTATCATATCATTTTATTTCTATCCGATTTTGTTTTCTCTGTCTCCTTACATCTGCCCTCATCCACATCGGCTTCGTTATCTTTTCTATGCCTGGGTTTTTTTTTCTTAATTTCTTTGTTCCTCTGTATCTACTTGATTTGTATTACATTTCACTTTTCTCTCACTCTGTAACTCCATCTCGACCTAGTTTCCCTTCGTCTATAGAGCACACCGTTTTCTGTTATTGGATAGTGCATAATATATTATCTTCCATTCTTTAATCTTCTATGTCTCCTTCCTTGCCACTTCGGTCTCCTCTCTCTCTGTCACTCCAGCTCCTTTTCCCTCTTCTCTCTACATCTCATCTGTGTCGCCTTATCTCCTCCTTTGCCTTCCTCTTTCTTTTCTCATCTCTGTCGTGTTATCTTCTTTGCTTTCCTCTTCCTTTCTTCTTGACTTCAGGGGCTTTTCTACGACGCACTTCCTGCCATCTCTATCTTGCTCCCTACTCCATCTCCCTCCAATCTGCTTTTCTCCTTGTCACCACCTTCCCTTCTCTTCTCTCCTTGCTTCCATATTTCTTCTCTTTTAGTGGCTCTTCTACCTCACTCTTCCCATCTGTTCCTATTCTTTGCCTCTGATGTCACTTACTATTTGTCCACTCATCGTCTCTCCTTGTCACCTTCTTTACTTTCCTTGTCTTTTTTTTACTATTTTTTGTCTTTTCCAGCAAGGACGATTTTTACCTTCCTCTTTCAGCCGCTGTTCCTTCCTCGTGTTCCAGTGAATATCTTCCCACTCGTCCCTATTCCAGTCCCCCACTCACCCTTTTCTTCTTCTTGCATTCTCTCTCTTCGACTCTCAATATCCGCCCTGCTCCCTCTGTTACAATCTTTTCCTCTTTTTTTTTTGCGCTGTGACTTCTTTCACGGTCGCTTTCGCACAATCTCTGGCTTGGTCTCGTTCTGGGTCTCAGCACTTCGATCTCTCTGTGTCTGCCTTCCTCTCCCTCTCTTCACCGCCTCTCCCGCTCTCTCGGCCCTGTTTACCACCTCACCCCCGAGGCTTGAGTCACCGCGAAGGGACGGGGCGAGGTACAAGACGAGACACGCGAGGGAATAGCAAGGACGTACTCTGCGACCCGATGAGATAAGCCTACTGAGTGAGGGTGGGTGAGAGAGAGAGAGAGAGAGAGAGATTCTAGGTGCAAACGTAAATAGAAAGAAAACCAGACAAATAAAATGAGACAAATGCATATTTCAAGATAAAATATGTGAGCAAAAAAGGAGAAAGCTTAAAAGAAAAAGTAAAAGCTGGTAAAAGAAGGAGATAGACGAAGAAAGGCAGAGCTATATTTGGCTTGAGAATATCTGTCTGAAGGAAGGGAGGAGAATATTTTTTTTTTTTTTTACAGATAAGGAGGCAGCTGAAGGACGCAAATAAATAAGATACAAAAATAGCCCGCACACACACACACACACACACACACACACACACACACACACACACACACACACACACACACACACACACACACACGCCGCAGTATAATTCATGTAAAAGAAATAAACGAAAAAACAATGATGCCCGTGTGTTTGTGTTACAATTATACAGTCATGCAGCCAAACGCTCCTTGCCCGAACGACACTCGCTTTCAAAACACCCATTATCTCTCTCTCTCTCTCTCTCTCTCTCTCTCTCTCTCTCTCGACCTTCAGCTTCGTTATTCTATTATTACCAAACCCGCAAGTGACTATCTATCCACTCTTTGTCCCTGCCTGTCTGCATTATCTATCTATTGACACGTCTCTTCACTTTGTCTTCCCCTCCTCCCCTCCCTCTCTCTCGCTCTCCACTTTCAAACCTTCACTACCCAAGTTTGTTTTGATTCGATTATTACCTTTCCACAAGCGGCTATTTATATACTGCGTGTACCCATACCGTGTCTGAAGCTGTGTCTATCTATTGGCATCTCTTTTCTCTATCCAACAACACACAACATTCTCCCTTTGTCGCTTCTCGTGTTCAAGTTCGCCATGCCGCCCCTGTTACCAGCCACACGAGCGGTCATCTCGCCAGCCCGTGTCCCATTACTCTTCCCATTCATCTATCTCTCTATTGACTCCTCCCTCTCTATCCCTCCTTTTCCCTCGCGCGCTTCCCTTGTCCGTTCACGTTTGTTATGCCGCCTTTATTAGCCTCCCACGAGCGGTCATCAATCCACCCCGTGTCCCCGCCTCGCCGCCGCTATCTATCAGCATCCACCTCTGTTTTCCCTCCCGGCCGCCCACCTGTCAGCGCCACAAGATTGATGATTTGTTCCCAATACCTTAATTCGTGGTGTCCCGCCAATCAGGCCACCACCGACCTACCTGCCGACCTACGTTCCTGCCTACCTGTCTGCCTGTCCATCTGCCTACCTGCCTGCGCGCCTGCCTGCCTGCCGCCTTCCTCCGCCTGGCCTAGTTCTGTTCCTGTTTGGCGCTGGCCCTCGCTTTCTAGTGGTCTGCGGGGGTGGTCATAAGTGTTTGTATGTGGGGGAGGGAAATTGGGGTCAGTGCATGTGGGTAGGGTGGAGAGGTTGTGTGTGTGTGTGTGTGTGTGTGTGTGTGTGTGTGTGTCAGTGGGTTGGTTGGTGTGCTCGTTATATGAGTGTTTTACCGTCGATAAAAAAGTGTTTGTATTTCGGTGTGGACGGATCAATTGCTAAGAGTCGCGAATTAACTTTTTTGTCACTTTTTTGAATTGTTATTGAAGTGGCTTGACTGTTTCGACTATTAATGGATCCTTTGTTCGTTGTTTTCGTTATCTTCACCTTGTTTGTTATTGGTATTTACTTAAAACTAATGGTAGAATGAGTAGACACAACAGCAGCAGCAACAGCAGGGATAGAAGTAGCAGTAGTAGTAGTAGTAGTAGTAGTAGGAGTAGTAGTAGCAGTAGTTGTTGTTGTTGCTATTGTTGTTGTTGTTGTTGTTGTTGTTGTTGTTATACTTGTAGTTATTGTTAGTGGTGCAGTATTTTAATTGAGATCAGCGGTGTCAGTAATGGATAGTAATCATGCTATCATCGTTAGTGGTGGTGTCACAAGGAATAACAGCGAAATGGAATTGCAGTTGAGGCAGAAATGATAATACTGTTGTGTAATTAATATTGTTGTTGTTTTCATGTTTACTCTGCTCACGTCCCATCACTGCGTCATCCCTCTCCTAAATATTGCTTTGTGGCCGACACTGCCTAATGGGTTTGCGCGAGTCCTCGTTTATTATTTGAACTACTTTATTTTTTTTTCACTATTTTTATTTGTCCAACTGTAGCATGAAAGCGACGGGGCGTGACTCGTGTAATTACCGCGGTCAGCCGGCCATTAAAACCACCTGAAAAGTTGCGTTAATCTAATTTAATTCACAAAGGTGCATCATACGTTTGCGTGAGTCCAGGTAATTACAGGTTGTCTTGGCGATGTTGTTTCTCCATGTAGCGTAATTAATCGATCATGGAGTGCGTGATTGTCAGGTACGGAGCCAATTACGCTCACGCTCGCTCCGCCGGTGGTACAGGTGACGCCTTGTGATACCTTTCGTAATTAGTGAGAGGGAGAACAGGTGTGGATGGCACGGAGTAAGGTGTTGATGGACCTCTCCCCTTGTGTCCCTCTTTACTTACGCCTCCGTCTCCCATTTTTATTTTCCTCTTGAACCTCCTCTTTCTCTTTTCTCCTCCACCTTGTCCTTTCCTTCTTTGGCTCCTCTTTCTGCCTCTCTCCTTCTTTTCCCCCTGTTCCTCTTCTTTACCCTTCTTTTCCTCCTCCTCCTCCTCCTCTTTTTTGATATGGTGGAATATGTTTTTTTTTCTCAGTTGCGTCACATTGTTGTTCAGGTGTAGAGGGAAGTTTTCTGACTGATTGGCATCGCGTCAGAAGAAAAGAAGGGAAGGAGAACCCAGTGAAGTGAACTGCCGGTGTGCTTGCAAGGGGGGACACGGGAATGGGGTGCGAATGAGGGATCTGGGGTGTGAGTGAGGGGTCTGGGGTGTGGATGAAGGGTCTGGGGTGTGGATGAGGGGTCTGGGGTGTGGATGAGGGGCCTGGGGTGTGGATGAAGGGTCTGGGTTACGGATGAGGGGCCTGGGGTGTGGATGAAGGGTCTGGGGTGTGGATGAGGGGTCTGGGGTGTGGATGAAGAGTCTGGGGTGTGGATGAGGGGTCTGGGGTGTGGATGAGGGGCCTGGGGTGTGGACGAAGGGTCTGGGGTGTGGATGAGGGGTCTGGGGTGTGGTTGAGGGGTCTGGGGTGTGGATGAGGGGCCTGGGGTGTAGACGATGGGTCTGGGGTGTGGATGAGGGGTCTGGGGTGTGGGTGAGGGGTCTGGGGTGTGGACGAATGGTCTGGGGTGTGGATGAGGGTTCTGGGGTGTGGATGAGGAGCCTGGGGTGCGGGTGGATGAGGGTCGGGGTTGTGAATGAGGGGTCTGGGGTGTGGATGAGGGGCCTGGGGTGTGGATGAAGGGTCTGGGTTTCGGATGAGGGGCCTGGGGTGTGGATGAAGGGTCTGGGGTGTGGATGAGGGGTCTGGGGTGTGGATGAAGGGTCTGGGGTGTGGATGAAGAGTCTGGGGTGTGGATGAGGGGTCTGCGATGTGGATGAGGGGCCTGGGGTGTGGACGGAGGGTCTGGGGTGTGGATGAGGGGCCTGGGGTGTGGACGAAGGGTCTGGGGTGTGGATGAGGGGTCTGGGGTGTGGGTGAGGGGTCTGGGGTGTGGATGAGGGGACTGGGGTGTGGACGAAGGGTCTGGGGTGTGCATGAGGGGTCTGGGGTGTGGGTGAGGGGTCTGGGGTGTGGAAGAATGGTCTGGGGTGTGGATGAGAGTTCTGGGGTGTGGATGAGGGTCCTGGGGTGCGGGTGAGGGTTCTGGGATGCGGGTGAGGGGCCTGGGGTGTGGATGAGGGGCCTGGGGTGCAGCTGAGGGTTCTGGGTTTCGAATGAGGGGTCTGGGGTGAGGGTGAGAGTTCTGGGGTGCGAATGAGGGATTTAGGGTGTGGATGAGGGTCCTGGGGTGTGGATGAGGGTCCTGGGGTGTGGGTGAGGGGCATGGGTTGTGGATGAGGGTTCTGGGGTGCGGATGAGGGGTCTGGGGTGTGGATGAGGGGTCTGTGGCGTCGTGTCATGTGTGATTCGTCCAGTGAGGGAGAATAGTTGGGCGGGAAGCCACTCTCGTCTGGATAATTACGTCCGTTAATTGGACTTTTGTGTTGATCGCTAGCACGGCACCACCAGCACCAGCGCCGCCATCAGCACCAGCGACGGCACGCATTTATTCGGCACGTAAAATTTGTTCGCAGCGGGTGCATGCATATTTTTTTTCCACGCTGGCGCCGAGTGAGATTCATGTGTTTAGCTTTCCATAGATTTCCTTTTGTTATTTATTGACATTGAAGTGAAAATGCTAAACCTGCCACCAGACGATTTAACAGTTCATTTAAATCGCTAATCTTTATATGGATGACTGTAATAACTATGCTATTTTTGGCGAGTATTTTTTAGGGGATCGGGATGTGGCTAATTAGTTACGTGTCCACCTGCAACTAGTAAAATAAGAAAGAAAGGTGTACAAGGAGATGAAGATAAAAGGAGTAGAAAGGGAGATGAAGAGGACAGGAAAGGAAAACGAAAAGAAATGGAACAGGAAGAAGAGGAGAGGGAGGAACAGTTCGAAGAGGAGTAGGGAAAGAGGAGGAGAAAGAGGATTAGAAAGAGTGAGGAAGATGATATGGAAGGGAAACGAAAAGGAGTGGTAGGAGGAAGGAGAGGAGTAGATGAACAGGAGTATAAAGATTAAAGAAGAGGATATGGAAGGGAAACGAATAGGAGTTGGAGGAGAAAGGAGAGGAGAAGAAGAACAGGAATAAGAGGAGGACAAGGAGGAGGAGTCGGGGAAGAGGAGGAGGAAGAGGAACAGGATAAAGAGGAGGACAAGGAGGAGGAGTCGGGGAAGAGGAGGAGGAAGAGGAACAGGAGAAAGAGGAGAACGAGGAGGAGGAGTAGAGGGAGAGGAGGAGGAAGAAGAGGAGGAAGAGGAACAGGATAAAGAGGAGGACGAGAAGGAGGAGTAGGGGAAGAGGAGGACGAAGAAGAGGAGGAAGAGGGGAGCTCCATGAAGCGTCCACTCTACTTCCCCGTCTCATAAATCCCGGTAACTCACCAACACATGTATTACTCTTCGTCAGTCTTCCTCTTGCTTCCATACCTTCCTCCTCCTCCTCCTCTTCCTCCTCTTCCTCCTCCTCCTCCTCCTCCTCCTCCTTGACCTCCTCTTCCTTTTCTCCTTTCCATTTTTACATTTCTCTTATATCTCCTTCTCCTTCACATAATTATCCTTCCTCTCTCCCTCTTAATAAGTCTTCCTTTTCTTCCCCCTCTTCCTCCTCCTCCTCCTCCCTTCCGTCCCCCTCCTTCCTCCATTCCCTCCTCCTTTATTCATATACTTCCTCATCCTTCTGTCCCCTTTTCTCTCCCCTCTACATCTTTTTTTTTCCTCACCCTCTTCCGTCTCACTTATTTCTTGCAGTTCTCGTTCATATATTTCTTTAGTTTTTCACATAGAGAGAGAGAGAGAGAGAGAGAGAGAGAGAGAGAGAGAGAGAGAGTGAGAGTGAGAGTTAAAGAGTGGTATGTTCGTGTGTGTGTGTGTGCGTGCTTGTGAGTGTCCGGAATAAGAAATGCAAGGGAGATACAACGCCGCATGCTAACGTTATGTCCCCTTATCCCCGAGGAGGCTTGGCGGCGGGTGTGAAGGGAGACGCATTGCAGCTTTGGCTTAGGAGGCGGCGCGGAGGGCGGGGCAGGAAGGAAGGGGGGTGAGAAGGAAAGAGGCAAGAAGGAGCTAAAGGAGGCAAGGATGGTGTGCACGAAGGAAGACAGAAGGAAAGATAGGCAAGTGGTGGTAATATGAGGCGAAGAGGTTGGAAAGGGAGGAAGGGGAAGGGAAGGAAAGGCAGACAAAGAGGAGCTACAGGAGGCGAGGATGGTGAGAACGAAAGAAGGAAGGAAGAAGGAAGGGAAAGACATACAACCGGTAGCAGAATGAAGCGAAAGGGGTGGCAAGGAAGGAAAGGGAAGATAGACAGACAAGGGAGCTCTAAATAGGCGAAGATAGAGGGAATAAAGAAAAGAAGGAGGAAAGGAAAGACGAGCAAGCGGATGCAAACTGAGGAGGAAAAAGGTGGAAAGGAAGGAAGAAAGGAAGGAAGGGAAACGGAAGGAGAGAAAGACAGGGAGGAGATAAAGGAGTCATGAATGGTCGGAAAGGAGGAAAGGTAATACAGAAAAGAGGTTGATAAAAAGAAGCGTAAAGGAAAGAAATTAAGAAAGAGGAAGGGAAGGAAAGGTAGACAAGTGAGAGGAAAAAGAGCCAAAGAAAGTATGGTGGGAACGAAGGAAGGGAGGAGGAAAGGAGATACAGAAATGAGGTGATAAAAAGAAGCGTAAAGGAAAGTAATTAAGAAAGAGGAAGGGAAGAAAAGGTAGACAGGTGAGAGGAAAAGGAAACGAAGACGGTGGGAACAGTGAAGGACCGAGTCAAGAACCACCAGGGATGAAAAAAAACATACAAACGTCACCTTAAAGAAAATAACAGGGTGTGAAGAAAGAAGGCAAGGAAGACAAAGAGTGAGAAAAGAGGAAGAGAGAAAGAAGGAGGCATAAGGCGGGAAAAGGATGAAAAGAGGACAGCAGTGAAGAAGGGAAGATAGAGAAGTGGCGGAAAATGAGGCGAAGGGCTTAGGAAGGAGGGAGAGAATGAAGGAGGAAAAGACAACCGATGACAAAAAAAAGAAGGTTAGAAGGAAGAAAATAAGAAAAGAAGGAGAGAAGGAAGGAAAGAAGAAGAAAGGAGAGAATGGAGGAGGAAGGACAACCGATGGCAAAAAAAGAAGAAGGTTGGAAGGAAGATAAAGAAGATGAGAAGGAAGGAGAGACAACCAACAGGAAAAGAATGTTAAGAATGATGGAAGAAGGGGAAAAGGAGAGAATATGGAAATAAGAACAGCAACGAACGACAGAATGAAGGAAGGAAAGAAAGAAACCAATACAAGTGTCTGCAATAGAGTGAGAAAAGAACGGGGAATAAAGAACGAATGAAAGCAAAAGAGGTCACATCACAGAGGACCCTAAATCCACTCATCCCGAGCTCTTAAAGAAGTTAATCTTCCCGCGTGTTCCCTGGCTTGCCTTGGTCTGCTTGGGGATGGACCACGAAGACCCAGGAAGTGAATGACAAGTATATCAATGTATCAGTTTAGGAGTGTGATACATAGTGAAGGAATGGATGTGTACGGGAGATGGAGGGCGGGGATGGAGGTGAGCAAGATGAGGTGTTAGGAAAAGAAAGAATGGAGCAGAAAGTGAATGGTTGAGTGTGAGTAGGTGTGAGTGAGGGATTGAATAAGTGAAAAAAAAGTATGTGTGTTGGTATTTTTGGATGTTAGTAAGATAAGAAGTAAGTTTAAAAGAAGGCATTTGAGTGTACCTAATTAGAAGTGTGTTAGTGAGGAAATTAATAAAGAGCGACGGAGTAAATAAATGTATGAAGCGATGCGTTAGTGAAAGGGTGAAAAAAATTGTGAGGGAGCATTCGAGTGTGAGCGTAAATAAGTGAATGGCGGCTTAGGGGAAGGAGAGGAACGGAATTTTGGGTTTTATGGTTCTGATTATGCGCTGCAGTCATGATGCATTTGATCTGAATTGAGGTCGAGAGAGTTGTTGAAGGCGTGGGAAGGGAGGAGAAAATGAGGGAGGGTTTCAAGAATAGGAAGAAAGGTGGAAGAATGGGAAGGATGGAAAAGGAGAGTGAAGGAGTGGGAAGGAAGGAGAAAATGAGGGAGGGTTTCAAGGATAGGAACGAGGATGGAAGAGTAGGGAAGAGGGAAAATGGGAGAGTGAAAGTGGGAAGGAGGGAAGGAGTAAGATAAAGACAGGCGAAAAGGAAGGAATGTGAGGAGGGGGAGAGGGATGGTGGAGGGTGGAGTAAGAGTTAAGGCTGTGGATGGATGGTTTCAAGAATGTGAAGGAAGGTGGAAGAGTGGGAGGGAGAATGGGCGAGTGGGGCAGTGAGGAGAGGAGTAAGAAGAGACGGTGGAGGAGAAGGAATGTAAGGAGGGGGAGAGGGATGGTGAGGGCGGGGGTGAGGAAGGCGGAAGAGTGGAAGAGGGAGAATGGGCAAGTGGGGTAGTGAGGAGAGGAGTAATAAGAGACGGTGGAGGAGAAGGAATGTAAGGAGGGGGAGAGGGATGGTGAGGGCGGGGTGAGGGTTGAGGCCGTGGACGAGGCTGAGGACGGGCCGCGCTCCTCGTGTGTTTTATGGCAGCGGGAATGGCTTCGTCCCAATTTTGGTGGTAATCGCGGCTGGTTTGGTGGCAGGGTGGAGTGTCGTGACGCACCAACGCGGGGGTTCCCAGGCCGGGGTGTGGGGGGGGGGCACAGAGCAGCCCGATTAGACGATTTCCCTGGTGAAAATTGGCTCGGCCCTCGTGATCAAGGCGCCCCCGAGAGTTGTAGTAGTGTTGAGGGTGCCATTGCTATGTCTTTGCAGTGCGGTTATAAGCGTGGATGAGGAGTGGTGGTTGTTCTTGCGTGTTCATCAACTCACTGTAAATGAAGAGCCGCTAGCAGGAATGGTGATGGTTAATGCATGATAAAACGAAATAAATGTGAAGTATTGATTATCCTTCCCCCCCCCCCCCCCCACACACACACAACGTAAAATTGGGTTCCTGTAAGTGTAAACAGTCACGTCTGAGGCAGAGTCGGGCGTGGAGGGACAGCAGAAAGGCGGGGGACTGAGGGGCGAGCCTTGGGGGTGCAGAGGCAGCGGCGCGAGCATTGGTCTGGCGAGGCACACCACCTCCCGGAAAAAGATAAGTCTTGTTGTTTCCGGAAGTTTTGTTTGTTATGTGACGCCAGCGGCCTTACGGTATTCATTGTGTGCTTCAAGAATTCAAGTTAAGTCTTAATGCAGCAGTTGCTTCCGGGAGTTTCAGGAAGAGAGACAATTTAGTTGATCCTCCTGCGATCCGCTTGAGCCGGGGGTTACCCGCGCTCCTCGAGATATAATCTGGGATTATTTTTCCGAAGGAGTGATGAGGCGCCGGGAAGAGAATTATCCCTAGTGCTCCTGCTGTTGCCTCTGCTTTTGCTTTCTGTTGTTTCTGCTACTGCTGCTTTTGATACTAACGTCCACACCGCCGCCGCTGCCGCTGTCGCCGGAGTATATGAACATTTTTTCTTCTTTTATGTCTCATTTTGTCGTGCGTTTTGACGCCGAAGCATAACTGAAATCTACCTAGTTCACGATTTTGTATTTTTATTGGCTGTCATTTTCGGTTGTGTCGGTTTACGGTCTGCTTTAATTTTTTACGTTCCATTTCATGCCGTTGTTTTAATATCAAATTTCCTGCAGCTTACTCTGTGAAAAAATATACAGCAAAATTATGTAGCACACTGGCATATGCAAAGAACAAGTGCTGCATAATCTAAGCCTCTGGAAGTGCGTCCTTGCCTTTAAGTGACATGTTTTGTGAGGACGACGCGGAAGCTTCACTGAAATTCATTGCCAAGTTTTCGCTTCAGATTCTTAAAAGGTTACATTTTTTCCCGGAAGAGTGAGGAGGTTTACGATCTAATTTGCTTTGTTGTTCTCCTTTGTCTCTATAATGTTGAACCTGTCCTTCCTAAACATTAATCCTTTTTGTTTTGTTTCACTCGCATTGCACATTAACAACAACCGTAAGAGAAAAAAAATGAATGACAGTACCTTTGGAATTATACTAGATATTTTAGTTCATGGAATATTATGTGACAGGCATTTTTCATATATCTTTTTGGTGAGATCGCTTTCGTTTCTGTCGCAAAATAAGATTCTATAGAGATAAATCTGAGGATGTTTTTCACCTTCCAATTGACAACACCAAACGCCGAGTTCGATAACCTTCACGGTGCGTCCTGCAGCCTCACTCCCACGCGGACTCCTGCCTCGCATTAACTTTTTTTTTTGTTTGTCTTCTCGCATCATTTCTCGCGTCGACATGATACGAAAAAAAGGGTAGAAAAGTTGGGCCGCGCCGTAATGTAGTCCTGTTCTATTTTCCTTTCATTTATTTTGCCAGTTGAATGCACGCAGGCGAGGGAGAGACCGGTGGTGATGGTGGTGAATGGTGATGAAGCTGGTGGTGGTGGTGGTGGTGGTCCAGGCTTCATCAGCTGAGGTCTTTTCTTGAGGGTTTATGTTTGTCATTTTCTGGTGAGCATTTTTAGTTCAGTACTGGAGGTAGTAAGGGGTCGACTTCGCAATGCAGACGTGATTTTGATTTTCACTGAGATTGAGAAACCTTTTTGTAGCTTCTTCAGCAGGAGAGTGTGGGGAGACATCTTTGTATTCTTGGAAACTTTCATTATTGTAATCTACTCTTGTTTGATATGCCTAGAAATATACGATAGTGTAGCCCATTGTTTCTCTAATAGTTTTTTTCGTTTTTAATCACTCATCAGCTCATTAATTTTTGTAATATAACGGGTAATTGAGGGACCAACTTCGAAATGCGGACTAAAATGTATCTCCTCATGGTGATTTGCAGCCTCGCATCATCCTCAGTTTTTCCCCGAGTTGCAGATAAGGAAGGGACCGCCATCGAAATGCAGACTTTTTTCGTCGTTGCTTTTTGAAGCATTCTCATTTCCACGCCTCGTAAAGTTTGTTTGTTTTGTATTGTGGGAAAAAGACTAGATCTGCCTCGAAATTCAAAGTTTTTATTCTCACTGCAATATCAAAAAGAAGACATTATCATTTTTTTTTTTTTTTGCGACATAAAGAAACAAGAGGACACTACGGAGTCACTTTTTTTTACAACAAAGGAGACAGCTCAAGGGCACAAAAAAGGAAACAATAATTAAAAGAGCCCGCTACTCGCTGCTCCTAATTTCATTCCCGGAAGCTAATTGTCGCCAGCAATTGCGAATGTCTTTTTTTCTCTCTATTCCTAGAAATCCATTACCTAGTGCCGCCATGACATTCAGGCTGGACGTTTGTATTTGATAAAGAATATTTCTAGCCACTTGGCACCGGGTGAGATTCCAATGTGATGCTCGTCACTTCCTGTGTACATAAAGTAAAAAGTATCGAGACACCGAACCATTACAACCTTTAAAGTTTATAGTTCATGGAATATAGTTCATAACAATAGTTTCCGATTATTTCAAAATTTCTCCTTCGGTACAAAAGAAAAAGTAGATGTGATACCCGATATTTCCTTCGTGCAAACATTGCCCAATGAGACAGAGATGAACACCGAGGCACATTTTCCCTTTTATATTTAAGTTCACTGACCTTTGCCGATCTTCAGTGTCAAAAACTTTTATGACCAAACTAGGAAGTCGTCGCATCGGATGAACAATTAAATTAAAAAGGTTACTTAAAGATAGACACGCTCGAACAATGTGTCTGGTAATCTTTGTGTGACCCGATGAACACGGAATTGCTTGGAATATTACGTTAACTTCTTTTAGGGCGGAGGTTAATGTTACTTAAGCCAAGAATCTAAGGCGTTGCTCTTCTTGGACAATTCGAAGCATGGATGTGGAAGGAAGTTTACGACGCGCTTTCTCTAAATGTGAGTGTTTTTAAGGCGAATATTTCCAGACAAGGACTTTTACTGCCCTTCGTCTTGGCCACAACCACTAACAGCTCTTTGTGAGGGATTATAAAAAAGAGAGAGAGAGAGAGAGAGAGAGAGAGAGAGAGAGAGAGAGAGAGAGAGAGAGAGAGAGAGAGAGAGAGAGAGAGAGAGAGAGAGTGAGAGAGAGGGAGAGAGGGAGAAATTAAACTGTTTCAAGATCTGAGGAGGCATTATGTTCAAGAAATTCCTGGAACCGCCATTATTAAGACTCTAATTGGATGTTGTTCGCACCAAGAGAGGTTCCGTGCGTGGCGAGTGGAGGAGGCAGCGTGCGGGGAGCGGGCCAAAAACACGTGGCAGTGATGGATGTGTGTTGTAGCGGTGGTGTTGTTTTCCTACACCTAATAATTTTGTGGGTATGTGCAATGAACGTGCCATATTAATTTCTGTCTGTCATTCTTTGTCTTTCTTTCTGTCTATCTTTTCTTCCTATTCCTATTTTTAATTTCTTGCTTGTTTGCTTCCTTGCTTTCATTCGTCCTCGCTTGCTTTCTTGGTTCTTTTTTTTTTCTCTTTTCTGGCTCTCTGTTTTTTTGTTTTCTTTTTATTTCTCTTTTTGTTTTCGTGTTTTTTCCTCGCTATCTTCATCTGTCTTCCCGCCAACTTCTCTTTTTTTTCTCGCTTGCCTCTTCTTTCATCTTCATTATCTTTACACTTCAGTAGTTATATTTAGCTTTTTCGTTTGCTCCTAAGGTTTGTCTTTAGTTACCCTTTCCAATCCCCTTCTATCCCTTTTCTCTCTTATTGAGGCCGTATAGCATCCCTTCCTCCTCATCACATCAGTAATTATATCCTGCACTCTCTTTTCCTTTCATGGTTCTCTGTCTTTAGTTATCCTTTCCATTTCTCAACCATATCTATTCTCTCTTATTGTGACCGTAAAGCATCCCATCCCTTCCTCTCATCCCGTTTTCTTCCTCCTTTCCCCGCCGGCTTCCTCCGCCTCTTCGTTCGCTCTTCATCTCCCAGCCTCCTTCATCTCCATCCCTCTCGCCCCTCGCCCTGCAGTTTGCGGTATTCCCCAAGAGTTTGGCGCCGCTTCTAATGAGTTTAGGGTGATCAGTCAAGCAGGCCTCAACACGTCACCGGCCCTGCCAAAGTTCTCCCTCAGGCGCCTGCATGGGCTGCCACTCAAATATTACAGTGCCAGAAAGTTCAGCCGCGGAGAGGGAAGTCGTGAATATGGAGCGTCTTAATAGGACGGAGATGAATGCGACGGGGTAAGGAAAGGGTGTCTTGGGGTTGAGGGGGGAGAGGGATGCTGTGAAGGAGGAGGAGGAGGAGGAGGAAGAGGAGGAGGAGGAGGAACGGTTATGTATGTGTTATCGTTTTGCCAAGACTAGGAAATGGTTTTACGAAATTATGTTGGAGGAGGAGGAGGAGGAGGAGGACAAGAAGGACGAGGACGAGGACAACTTGGACGAGGACAAGGAGGAGGACAAGGAGGAGGAGGAGGAGGGAGTGTTTGTAAGCGTATCTGTTTATTATTCCGGTGGACTGTAAACTTTCTTGATGATAAAGTGTTGGTGTGAGACAGTCTATATGCATAATCTTGTTAGTTATCTCAAACTTTCTCATTCTCTCTCTCTCTCTCTCTCTCTCTCTCTCTCTCTCTCTCTCTCTCTCTCTCTCTCTCTCTCTCTCTCTCTCTCTCTCTCTCTCTCCTATATATCAAAACTTGCTCTTTAGGCCAATGAGCGCTTCAAAAAGTTCAGATCGACGGTTCTCGCGGGAGGCGGCGCGAAAAAGGTAACCACACTCTACCTGCCCCCGAACCCATTAACCCGCCGCTCCATCAATACCAACTTGCGTGTACACCGTGTAAGGAAAAAATGATATTGGAATTGAAACCAGGAAAAGACTTGTACAAAACCTGTGTTGTGGAAAGGAAAAGAACAACAGCGGCATCGACAGCAGAGTATATATATAAAACACATTCAAGTAAAGTGTTCGACAAGAGAGAAGGATTACCTGTTATATATAGATGTGCCTTCTACGAACGGGTAAAGCTCCCTGTTGGTCATGGTTCTTTAATGCAGATGATGCCAGGTGATGTATAATGAAGCAGATATAGCGGTATTTAAACAGGAAGGTAGGGACGTAGTTAAATAGATAGGTAGATAGGTAGATAGATAGGTTGATAGAGGGATCGGTAAGTCGGTAGAAAAGAGGTCGTTATGTAGGTAGGTATGTAGGTAGATATAAATAAGTAGATAGATGGATAGGGATTGTTGGATTGAAAGATAGTTTATTGACCGCACACTGCAATCACCTCTCACGTTTCAGATGAGCCATTTATAGAGTGAAGAAAACTTAACACAGGTATATGATGCGGTATTATCTTTTACTTTACAATCCGAAGGAGAAGAAGGTCTGCTTATTATTCCTAAGAGCACACTTATAACCAACAAACAACAAGAAACACAAGAACCAAAACTCTCACTCATGCAGAACTTTCAAGAAGCCAAGAGGACATTGCATCGCCTCCCAAGAATACATAAACACCAACAAAATGAAGAAACATCACTCCCTAACAAGCATAACTTTAAAGAAACCAAGAAGACGTAATGGAGGTAGCGCCAAGAATATAGAGCTCGAACCACAGATTTTTGGAGCCGTTAGAAAGGCAGATCCCACATCGTCGTCAAGTCCAAAGTTAACCTAAGCCAACTGCCGAGAGAAAAATGCGGATAATATAGTCAGAGACGATCCAGTTAAAGCAAGCAAAGTATTAAGCCAGCCAAACAGTTAAATCCCTCTAACACTTCACTAGTTTAGCCAAAGGAAGGGACGAAGGAGACGGTGCAGAGAAAGCGGAGTCGGCGTTGCCAAGCGAAGCCACCTGTTGAGCAGAAACCGAGTACAGCTTCCTGGGTCGGGTTCCTGAGAGTTGTGCCGAGGCTCCCACCACATTAATTGAGATCCAGGGTCGGTATTCTCAGACACTTCTACCTCTCACGTCAACTATTTCCAGAGGCCTAATAGGTGATTATTCGGGTTTTCATGGCTGTTGTTTTACGCTCAATGCACAGAAGAAGGGTCAAACTACCACCAGGATCATAAAAGTACCTCTGGAATGCACAAAACCCCTACGAAATCCTTGTCAAATGTGAGTGTGTAAGCGGCTTAGCGTTTGAGAATATGGTTCCAGGTTACTTATAAGGAAAAGCTTAGGGGAAGAGACCCATATTAAGATAGGGGTGCGTTTACTTAAGTTTTATGTGTCGTTCAGCCTGCTAGTACAGTGTAGATAAAAGGTCGTTAGGTATGTAGATAGACAGACAGATAGATAGACATAGATAGGATACATGTAGTGAAATGTCAAGAGTAATGGAAAGCCCGAGAGGTGCGTAGCGTTTAATCTCGTGAGTGGTGTCGACAAAAGTACCCCATGCTACAACCTGAACCCTCGACGTCAACTCTTGAGAGAAAAGGAATTTTTATCAATTATAAATCATACAGCAGTTACAGTACCTTACACGCCTCCGCCTCCTCCTCCTCGTCCTCCTCCTTCCCTTCCTCCTCCTCCTCCTCCTCGTCCTCCTCCTTCCCTTCCTCCTCCTCCTCCTCCTCCTCCTCCTCTTCCTACAGCCCGTCCCATTTATCCCAGTGGTCTCTTGGGGAACACTAATCACTCGGCCTCCTTTTTATATCTCCGTTTGTTTCAATTGACCGTTTTTTGTTACTCTCCCTCAACCTCCTCTGGCCGCGTCTTCTGTATTTATGAACGAGTGGCCTTCTTATACTATTTGTTCTTTCGTAACGTGTTGTTCTGTTATTTTATGTAGTTATTTTCGTGTGCATGTTTTGGATTATTTTATGGTCCTTTGTTTTTTCATGATTTTTCTTGCTTCTTCCTGTATGTTGAGGAACGAGTGAATTAATTTAGTACATTTTATTTATTCCTTGCTCTCTCTTAGCGCTCTGCATCTCTTAGTAGTGTTTTTTTCTCGTTTTCTAGGTCTCGTTTTTATCATATGTTTAATTAATTTGTTACTTGACACTACATAGCTAATACCTCGACTTTGTTTTGTTGTCTCCAAGTATTCCTTTGTCTCTCCTTATAATATCGTTCTACATTTTCTGGCCCTTAGTTTTTATCCTAGAATGTTTGTGTGTAAAATCTAGCTGCTCTTGATTACTCAGCAAGGCAGAAAGACTATATCGGGGTTTGTCTATATGGACTAACTCACGCTTGGAGGTTTAATGAGGGTTTACTGAAGGAGTTTGTGTTTATGTAAAATCAGAAAGCCAGTTTTGGGAGCAGCGAGTAGCGGGCTTTTTTTATATTATTGTTTCCTTTTTTGTGTGTCCTTGAACTGTCCCCTTTGTTGTAAAAAAAAAAAAAAGTGTCCTGTTTGTTATTCATTCAGGTTTTATTCCGCGTAGCAAGTGCGGCCTCGATACAGCATCCCTCATGACCTCAGTGTTTTCTCGCTCCCGCAGTCTCGTTTCCCTTCTGCTCCATTTGTCTTTTTAAAGCTAAACGAACAGCCGCCACTACCGCGAATGACTGCGGAAATAACTACGGCTTCATGTTATTGTTGTCGTCCTTTTATATTCGGGTTTATTCTCATTTGGTATTTTCGGTGTGCCTCACGATGGGGACGGGGATTAAGGATTACAGAAAAAAAGAAAAATATGTATAACGATGATTACCTGCGACACGAACAACGGCTTCCTGTTAGTATTTTTCCTGCCCTTATGATCGTGTTTATTGCCATCAGAAATTTTTACAAGTACTTCATGATACTAAGAGAGGGCTTGAAGACCATATATATATAGACTGAATAAAAATGTTAAATAGAAGTAGACCGAGTAGGGTAGAGGTTCTTCTATTTCATTTTTCGAGAAGCAAAACTTATTTTCACTATTTTTTCAATGACTACTTTTTTTTCTATGTTTATGAAATATATTCGGCAAAGGGATTAACGTATAAGCGTTCAGGGGAAGGATATACAGACGAAAGCATACAGACAATCCATTCTCCAATAGTTTATTTCACAGGCACTTGGACATAAGTAAGGCGATGGGAGGAATGTTTGAACGTTTAACTCTTAAGGGAAAAAAGATAATTCACGCAAGTATTATGTAGACAAAAGCATAACACACATACTCCATTTACCTGTAGCTTCCTCAGAGACACATGAAAATAAACTAGAAATGATTGCAGGGAAGTAAATAATCCACACATGTTTAATTTCCGCAACAACAAAATATACACTCACTTCCAACGACTGATACTGCCTCATCTTTTTTGTCCTTGTAATTAACATATGAAGCAGAAAAAGAGGACGGATCATTTCCACTGCATCACTGAACAACGAGGGTGCGCCATTTATATATATCGGTAAAAAGACTTGTTAATGACTAATCCACGTCCCGCCTCCTGATGGTCGAGAGAGAGAGAGAGAGAGAGAGAGAGAGAGAGAGAGAGAGAGAGAGAGAGAGAGAGAGAGAGAAGAGAAGAGAAGAGAAGAGAAGAGAAGAATGACAAATAAATAAATAAATAAATAAATGAATAAATGATAAAGAAAGATAAATATTAATGACTGAAAAAGAGAAACAACGAACAAGAAGAACAAGAAAGAGACGAGACTTGTTAATCTTCAATCTTGACTGACAAATTTTTCACATCTACTTCCTGACTTTAATGCGAAACCAGACGGGCGACACAAAATCCGTATCCACCACCACCATCACCACCACCACCACCACTACCAGGCAACCAGCGAGCCAGTCCGCCAGTCAGCCTTCCTTCCTCAACTAAGCGCTTAGGTCCGTGGTTCTCTCGCTCTCACCATCCGTTTTCTGTTAAGCGAAACATCCACAAGACTCGCCCACACGTAACTTCCGACGCCTTGAGGAAGCTTAGGAGTCAAGGCACGTGTTTGGGAGACGCGGTCCTCTTTCTGTATTTTTTTTTTTTCGTTTTAGAAGACAGGTCAAAGGAAAACAAGAAAAAGAAATGCAAAATTCGGTTCGTTGTATAAAATAAACTGAGGTATTATACGTATTGTGATCTCAGTCATATATGTTCTTTTTATCATTATTATTTTTTTAGTATAAGCAATGCAACTGTAGTAGTAGTAGTAGTAATAGTATTAGTAGTAATGGTGGTTGTAGTTGTTGTTGTTGTTGTTCATGTGGTTGTAGTATTTGTACCAATGTCATGCGCTTTGGCAAAAGTAGCAAAACCTAGTTAAATTTAAAATCTCATATTTAACTAAGGCTCTCCGGGTAGGGACAAGAATTGCTCCAGATTATGAAGAGAAAACCTCCAGACACCAAGATCCCTGCCTCGTTTATATTGCGCTTCCACGTCACGCAGCTTGGAGAGAGTGGCAGTGTAGGCAGAGGCTGGGAAGCAAGCCGCCAAGAAGTCTACAGGCGCGGAAGGGGAGCAGCTGTCTGGAGGCGTCAAGGGTGTAAGACGTATTGGTGGAGGCGGGGCGAGGAGGAATGCTGTGCCTTTCTTAGTAACGAGGGAGACGCATGGGCTCAGGGCAGGACTAAATGGGCTAAGACCTGGGAGCAGCGCTGTTGGACATGTTCCGGGAGGTAGAAGGGAATATGCTAGGCGAGGGGATGGATGGGGGAATGTTGTGCATGCTTCAGCGAAGGGCGAGACGCGAAGACTCTGGCCGCGAGCATGACGAGGGGTTGAGGAGGTGAAGACATTTTTAGTCACGTATCCAATATCAGTATTAATGACAGCATACAGGTGAACTAAATCTACCATTATACTAAATATGTGTCCGAATATATGTACATTTCATCACAAAGGAATCAGAACGGGAGCCTCGGGAACACCAGCTGTCTAATGCTCAACTTGTGGCCATAACTTATTCTGTTACCCCGAGTTGAGGGCTTCTGTAGGGGCGAGGGAGCCAGTAGGTGCTCAGGGACGCGTCGTAAACTGTAGAGGTGGGAGGCTGTGTGGGTCAAACTAGGGCGAGGCAGGTCAGGGAGAGGAAGAGCAGGGCTTGTATAGGCCCACCGACCTCTTGTAGGCTCCTTATGCTCCTATGTGCTTATGTTCTTAGGGTTGGATGGAGAGGAGCAAGGCGGAGCAGAGCAGGGCAGGGCAGGGCAAGGCAGGGCACGGCAGGGGAAGGAGAGGAAGGGAAGGGAAGGGCAGTTACAGGGCAAGACAGGGCAGGGCATGGTGGGATTGGGTAGATGTGGGTATAGGCAGAGGGTTCACTTGCAGCTCGGAAAATTAATAAGTGGTCGCATCCGATGGCATATTAAATTAAAGAATAATTACAAAGCGAAAATGAAAACTCGCGCTCTGAATTAATATGAGAGTCAGTAGTTACTTTGTTTTTATTCCAGGTTTAGCGAACTGCGTAATGCGCTGGACATTGTCAGACCTGCAAGCAAGTAATTTCTGGCAGCCTGGTTCTTGCTATTTTTCATTTTACAGTTTGGTAGTTTGTTAAAAAACGATAAACATTTTTGTTATGCATATTTTCACCAAGTGTCTCGGGGATTAATTCTGACAGTCTTTTAAATATTGTGTAAGTCAGTTGCTGTTGTTGGTTATATACTTTTTTCTAATTCAAAATAAGTAATTTATCATTTTAATCAACGTGATTTTTTCAATTTGAACACCGAATCGAGTGTCAGTGTTTTTGTATGATTTTATTTCCTGTTGATGTGCCTGGATTTATGCTGACGTGATGCAGGCCACAACTCTGTACGATTTTTCAAATTGTTATAAAATACCACGCCAGGGAGGCAGATGACGTATATAATTACAAAATTGAATCTGGAATTAATAGGTTTTCTTAGGTTTTTTCTTATGTTCATGTTTCAGAATTTATTTTGAAATGTTGTATTTTAAAGTACAGTTTCTGTATGATTTTTTGCTAATATTTAGTATTCCACGCAGTGTTGACAAGAGGAGGCAACTTTAGCGGCTGAAACTTAAAATGGGACCCAACTACATAACGTGCTTTTTAATTTTCATATTCTAGCCACGCAGAGCATTTAGTCTCGTCGGTAACCGAAAACCCTTTATTAGTCTTTTCCTCTTTCCTCTATTCTCGTGGGTACTTTTTCCACTTTCACTTCATCGTCGCTCATTATTTCAGTTTACATTTGATTCACTCATTAGTTCTCTTTTTTTCCCTCACTCTTCGGAAACCTTGGGGCTCAGGGGAATACTGCTGTGAGGGATAAAACTCTCTTGTGGCCCTTGTAGAGTGCTAATGTTTTTAAGTACCTGGCTGGAGGAGATTCATTGTTCACCTTTTTTTTCTTTCCGTAAGTCTCCTTTGTTCTAAGGTTTATTTTTATTAATTATCTCTTTCATGGATTTAGTGCCAAGTTTGTCATTACCTTGGTTAAGTCCTCTAATCTAATCTTGTCCATCTTGTTTGTCTTCCGCCATAGAGAGAGGGGGAGGGTGAGGGAGTGAGAGAGAGAGAGAGAGAGAGAGAGAGAGAGAGAGAGAGAGAGAGAGAGAGAGAGAGAGAGAGAGAGAATGTGCGTGTGTATGTGCGCTTGCTATGATCCATCGCCAGCTACCGCCCATGGCAACAGACTCGGCTCCTGCATCCCAGCATGGCAACACACACACACACACACACACACACACACACACACACACACACACACACACACACACACACACACACACACACTTTTTTCTCTCTTTCTTGACGTCATAATACTTTGTTCTAGTTTACACATGAATAAATCGAGCCTAGTAATTACACACCTGGTTAAGCCTTCTCTTGGATACCTGTTATCTTCCTTACCTTATTTTTCTTTCAGTTTCCTTCGTCTTTTTCTCCTCCTTCACCTCTCTCCTCCTTTCTCTTTCTCCCTTTCCTCCTCCTTTCCTACTTTTCCTCCAGTTTTCTTTTCCTTTTCCCCCGTATTTTTTTTTACATCAAAGGATTTTTTACATCATTCGTCTTTTTCTCCTCCTTCACCTCTCTGTTTCTCTCCTTCCTCCTCCTTTCCAACTTTTCCTCCAGTTTCCTTTCCCTTTTCCCCCGTTTTTTTTTTTTTTTACATCAAAGGATACGGCTCAAGGGCAACAAAAAGGGGTATAAAAAAAAAAGCCCGCTACTCGCCGCTCCCACAAAAACAAAAAGTATGGCTTCCTATGAGATTTTTTTCCTTCATAAACTCTTCTTCCTCTTCATACTGTTCCTGCTCCTCGTCCGCATCTTGCTTGTCTCTATTTTCATTTTCTTATAAACTTTCCCTTCCTATCGATCTCTCTCCTACTATGCTTTCTTTTTTTCCCCTCATCCTAATCTATTCTACCGTCTTTTTGTTTCCCTTCCCTTGTATATCATTCCATTTTTAACCCTCCTCCATTTCATCTATCTTCTTTTCTCCTCTCCTTTCTTTTCTTGTATTCTATCGTATCCAGCCCCCCTTCCTTCTCCTTCTCATTTATTTTCTATTCTACAGTCTTTTTTTTTTTCTTCCCTTGTATATAACTCCATCTTTTAACCCTCCTCCTTGTCCTCCATTTCCTCTTTCTCCTCTTTCTCTTCTCGTTTTCCATCGTAATCAAACCCTTCTCCTCTTCCTTCTATTCTTTCTCCTTACCTCTCGTTTACCTTCCCTTCCTCACCTCATCTCTTCCCTCCCAATCGCGTCTCTTGTCACCTGTCAGAAACATGCAATTAGGATTACTCACTCTTCGCATTTTCACACGCTTCTTTTCGCCTCACTCTTTGCGGGAGTGGCGAAGGGTGATAAGAATGATGAAGCCAAGAAATTATGATGGACAAGGGGAGGAGAGAGAGACGAGAACAATGACAAAGCGGAGACAAGAGTAATGGGAGGTGGATGGCGATAGAGGTAAGAGTTGAAGTATGAGCAAAGGAGCAATAAGGGTGAGAAGAAGAATAGGAGAGAGAGGGAAAGGAAAAACAAAGGGTGGAAGGAAAAGTAAGAGGCTGTAAGACCTTGGAAGAATCAGGAAAAGGAGTGACAAGAGATTAAGATGGAGGAGGAAGGGACGGAAGAAGGAATGAAGGACAAGTAGGAAATGGTGCAATTTGGAAGAGGAAGAGGAGAGGTAAGAGATAAGAGATAAGAAGGAAACGGGAGATAGAAGAAATGGGTTGAAGCATAAGTAGGAAAAGGCGGATTTAGTGAAGAAAGTTGAAGAAGAAATAGTAAAGAAAAGGAGCAGCGCAAAATAAGTGACAGATGGAGCAAGGCGGTGAATAGAAGCCTTAGGGGGCGTCTCTGAAGCAACCTAGGTACACCGAAGAAGCATCAGGGAAGTCTATGATGAAGAGTAGTTTGGAATAGAAGGCGTAGGTGGCGGAGGCTGCCGGAAGGGACGGCTTTTGGTGAGGGTGGCATTAGAGACTCTGCTCGCCTCTCCTATATGGCGTTTCATTCATTTACTGACACGTTTTCCCTGCAAATGAAAAAAATATATAAACGACAAGTAAAGGAGAAAACGGAAAAAAACGGAAGATTAAGAAACAAAGGAGAAACTGAAAAAAAAATGGCAATGGTTGATGTTAGATTATGTTTTGGATACACATGTAAAGAAAAAAAAATCTTGTACGTACACGTATATTGTGGTAAATTGTAATGTTAAGGATCCCCATAGGAGGTCAATGATGATAATGTCAACCTCATTAATATAGATCGGAAACATTCTGACCATTCCTACGCCTGTGTCTGCCCTCACCTTAGACTGACAGCATCACAGCGAGAGGCAACGTGTATGTATTGGTAGACTCCGATAGATAGGGAGATAAATAGATAGGGAGATTGATAGATAAATAGATAAATAAGTAAAGATAGAGATTAAAAGTCCAAGATCATTAAAAAACTGTCTTCAGGGTCTTGAAAGTAAAAAGATATAAAAAGTCTTTAAACCCATTACAACTTTATTCATCAAATCTTTGGAGAGAGAGATAAGGAGATGGATAGATAGATAGATAGATAGATATATAGATAGACAGATAGATAGATGAATAGATAAACAGATGGATAGATAGATGGAGAGAGATGGATTGACAGACAGAGTGAGGAAGGGGGGGAATAAAAAAAATAACTAATATCCTGAGAAGATTTTGCATCTAATTATTTTGTTTTTCTTTTCAGGGTAAGACGGAGCTTTGCATGCATGGAGCTTCTGAGGAGCTTGCCTTCAGCCTGGCAGGAGACGGAATCACTGTGTTGACATATTTTGAAGGTAAGGCCGTTTATTATGTACCTGGTGGTTATGCTCATGTTCTCCCTCTTCCTGGCGACTCACTCCTGAGATGAGACCCTTTGCATCATTATTAGTTATTTTTCTATAATTGTAGGCTTATTTTTGGAGGCTTATTAGATCGCCAGTTTTTTTTATCAATTGTCTTCTAGTTTCATTGTTGTAGCTGCTTTCTTCCTATTTTTTTTTATATGCCAAACGATTCGGTGGATGATCAATAATGATAATACTGACCCTAGAAGACTCTCGTGGGGTATCAAACACCACAAGCTTTCTTTGGCACGGGACCACTGCGTTGCCCTTGGCGTTGGTGCGATGAGTCGTCTGTTGCTTCACATTTTTGGCTGTTCGTGCATTGCTCGTGTTTTGCCTTGCTCGCTTTCACGTGTTGTAGTGTAAAGGAGTATTGAGTGGATACTTCCCCAAGAACATGGTTACGTATAATATTGTGTGGGTGATCAGAAGTGAACATCAGGAGTCGAGGGGGTACCTGAGTGATCAAACGTAGATACTTGGAGAAGTGAACATGATAAGGCCAAGGCGGCAGCAGAAGCTCAACATTCCTTATCTATCAAGACCTCTCAAGACAGTCATTTGCACCGTGTGTGTCGCCCCGTCACCTGTTAGTGCCGCTGAGCCAAGTTACTCAGTGCTGGCACACTGAAGAGTTCCCACGGTGCGGTGTTAACCGGTCCGCTGCGATTGGCATGGATTTGGTTTTCACTGGTAGCCTGGTAACATGTACTCCCTGGTCTTTCTCTGCCTCTGTGGTGGATAGAGAAGTGTTTCCCATGTGGTACTGGTATGCTGGATTCCCCTCCCAAGGTGCATGACTTTACATTTTTCTTCATTGAATTGTAGCTGCCACTTTTTTTTATCCATTCCTGTAGTTTGGTGATGTTTTCTGGTAGGAAATCCGCAGTCAAGGTGTTAACTGTGTCAGAGGACCCACGACAGTAAGACGCTGGGAAGGCGTCACACCTGTTGCCGCCGTGTGTCCCGCCACACCAAACCTCTCGGTGGGGAGTGCACAGGACATAGTAATTAGTAATCTTCGAATTAACTATTGGTTCATCTACAGAGGTAAATGAACTTTATTTCCAACACATGGTATTTATATTATTTTTACAAAAAAAGCATTTTTATAAGTCATTTTTCATTGGTTAGATTTGTTATTGTTTTCCTCAAATTTTGTCTTTGACTCAAAATATTACTTTAATGATTTTTAATTACCGCCGCTGCCACCACTCTCTCCCATCCCCATCACCATTCCCTCTACGACCACAGCTTTCAACACCAATACTCTTACCAACACCAAACACCACTTACCATTACCACGACTCTCACAACTACCACCAACTAATAATTTTTTTATCACTGACCCTTATTCCATGACCCTTGACGCTTGACCTCCGAAATCTGATCTTTGTATAACAGTCGTGTCGCTGAACCTTTAAACTTTGAGTCTTTGAGTGTTCTGAAAGCCAAGGCTGACTAGCAACTGTTTTGAGGCAGCGTCTCACAAGGACAATGATTAGTCCTCGTCATTGGTCGCTGAGTCAGGTTTTCAGCTCGCGGAAGTTTTGACGTTAACTAGGCGGGCCTTAAGATTTATATAAAAATACTTAAAATGTTTTATAAATTTTTGAAGTAAAGTCATTTCAAATCACTGAGTATTTTCCCCCATCTGCTTAATTGATGATTATCTGATTACGTTTTTGAAAGCGCCGCCCCCTGCGTTAATCTCGAGTTTTATGGGCAAATGTGTTGGGCGGTGGAGGCGGGGGCGCTGCAGCCCTGGCCTGGCAACAGTCTGTTTTGCTCTCAGAGGAAGGGAGGGAGGGCGTGCTGGGATAAATAACTGGAGAGAGAGAGAGAGAGAGAGAGAGAGAGAGAGAGAAAAAATTACATACGAGGGCATATGTCATTTCCCCAGGCCTTTAATCTCTTGTGACGCTTGCCCGTTGGAGACACGCGCCCTCGCCCAATTTCCGGAAGCGTCCCACTTTGGTCTGGACGCGGGCAAACACGTCTCCGCCCCGCGTTTGTCCAGCTAAAAAGTCTTGTGTTGACCCTCGACCACACCTGAGGGGAGGCGGAGAGGCTCAGAGGGAGGAAAGTTGCCGTCCAGGAGCGTCCCGATTGACCCTCGGACGTGCGGGTCTCGTTGCCAGGGAAAGATTATTGATAGTGTGGAGAATCAGTTGCTGAAATGCTGATGAAAAATGATTCTTTATGCTCTTCATGATGGAGTGATTGGCTGCAGGTGGCTTGGCGAGGGTACAGAGCAGGTCAAAAGGGAAGGTAATGAGACGTGAGCCCCGTGGAAATTATTCTGGGTGGACGTTATTGGTTAGAGTTTTCACGTCAACGACTAGATTTTTTTCCCAAGAACCGATATGTTAAGGAAAGCATCAAGGTTCCGAGTTGACCTTACAGATTAAAGTTTTCTTGTCAACAATGAAGCATTTTCCTAGAACATTAATATTGGATAAAGGACTCTGGACTCCAGAGCAGTGGTTCCCAAGCTTTTTTTACATGATGCCCCCTTTTGCCTTCTAAGAAATCCTCACGCTCTCCTCATCCTTTGTTTTATATATATATATATATATATATATATATATATATATATATATATATATATATATATATATATATATATATATATATATATATATATATATATATATATATTGTGACTCACCTGAGGATGATTCAAACACAGTGTTCATCCTGCATGCGCGCGCGCGCGCGTGTGTGTGTGTGTGTGTGTGTGTGTGTGTGTGTGTGTGTGTGTGTGTGTGTGTGTGTGTGTGTGTGTGTGTGTGTGTGTTAATATCTTGCAAAATTGTAATATTTGGCAGACAGAATCGCGTCCCACTTATATCCAGCTCACTCCCCCCTGTGGGGCGCGCCCCCCAGTTTGGGAACCACTGCTGTAGAGGATATACACTTCCAGATTGGATGGTTGGACATAAAATGCATAAACAAAAAACACACCCAGACAAAAAAACAGACACATCAATCAATTCACAAGGACACACACAGCGACACCCAGACGGAAAATGACAGACAGACAGACAGATAGACAGACAGGACGCGATTATGAGAGAGAGAATCTAATTATTGGATGTGCTTGTGACGACATTGTGTGTTTGATTCGAAAGCGGTGTGTGTGTGTGTGTGTGTGTGTGTGTGTGTGTGTGTGTGTGTGTGTGTGTGTGTGTGTGTGTGTGTGTTTATTGATAGCTTACATATTTCACTCTCACTTTCTATCTTTTTACCTCTATCTGTCTATCTACCTACATACCTATCTCTCTCTATCCAGCTATCTACCTATCTATCTATCTGTCTCCCCATCTCCCTAGACAGCCATGCACTGCCCATATTCTCTCCCTCCACTTCATCCCCTCGCTCCGCCTACATTCGCTCTCCCTCGAATGAAGTTATGGCATAGATTTAACAGCATGCAGGTCCTTCACGCACACCTGTTTGTTCTCCCGGCCAGGTGCTCCTCCTCTCCTCTCTCCCGCTTCGGCTTTCGAGTTTAATCCCTTCCTCCCCCTCCTCCTCCTCCTCCTCCTCCTCCTCCTCCTCCTCCGACTTTCCTTATCCCATGCTGACTCTTTCTTACTTTCGTTTACTTACCTCTGCGTGAGTTTACTTGCTCCACTTTCTTTACTTTCAGTTCCTTTTTTTTTTTTTTGTTTCTTCTGCCTTTTCTCTTTCCCCCTTATTTTAACCTGAATTCCTAACGTCCCTTTTTTTCCGTCTTTCTGTTTCGCACTTTCTCCCTTTATTTTTTTCTTTAATTTTCTCTCGTTTGCTTTCTCCACTTCGCGCCTCCTCCACCTTTTTTCTTTCTCTCTCTCTCTCTCTCTCTCTCTCTCTCTCTCTCTCTCTCTCTCTCTCTCTCTCTCTCTCTCTCTCTCTCTCTCTCTCTCTCTCTCTCTCTCTCTCTCTCTCTCTCTCTCTCTCTCCTTCTTTTATTCAGTTTCACATCTTTTTCCCTTTTGCTTCACTAAACTCTATTTTTCCTTTCCTTATGTTTCACCATCTCCTTGTGCTCCCCTTCTTTTTTTTTTTTTTTTCTCTCTCTCTCTTTCTCCATTTCAGACTCTCCGTAGCACCTTTCCCTTCTTCGCTTGTTTTCTCCTTTCTCCCTCCCTCTTTCCACCACGCCCTTCACACCCCGGATCGTTTTTCCTCCCTCCTTATTTCTTCCCTCCCGCCCTTGCCCCTCCTCTCCTTCACTCTATTTTCAGACAAGCCACTCACGACCTTTCCTCACCAGCACCTCTTTCTTTGTCTTCTTCTCCCCCTTTATTTCCGGCATATCATTTTTTTCGTCGCTTTTTCTTCTTTCTTTCTTTTCTCCTTCCTTTATTTCTTCCTTCCCCATGTTCTTCCTTCATATCTCCCTTCTACGTATTCTTGTCTCCTTCCTTTCTTGTTTTCTACTTCCTTATTTTTCTCCCTCCTTCTTTCTCTTCTACTTCCTTCTTTCTCTCCTCATTTTCTTCCTCTCTTCTTATATGCACACATTTCCTTGGTCAACGTGGTAATAATATTTCCTTAAGATCTAGAATTATCTCGGTCTTTAAATCTCTTTTCATTCTGCTTTTATATTTTTTTACCAAACCGTAACATCTTAATTTGTTAGTCTTTCACCAATTTTACTCGCGGGAACCCCTTCCACGCACCGGTTTTTTTAATGCGTTGATTTGATTATACATCATTTCCTTTTCGTCATTCAGTTTCCTTTCAGTGTCATTTTTGCTTCAACCATTCATGGTCTTAACCCTTATAGCGCCAGAGCCGCCCGGGTGGCTTGGCTAGTAGACTGCCATGAGACACCCGGGCGGCTTTCCGCACACCCTTTATTTTGTTCCATCACTGTGCGTTTATAATAATTATTACGGTATATTTTTTATAGGTAGACATCCTCAAAAATTAAACTTCATCATTCGAAACCTTATGCTTGTTAGTAATGGATAGTCTGTAAAAGAATGAACTATGCATAAAGCTACTTTTGATGATGTCGGCACGAGCGAGATTACGCTATTGGATATTATATTATTTTGAATTACCTCTCCAGTAGGAATGTACTTTGTCCTTTAGTCTGATAATCTTATAAACAAACACATTTTATCATTCTACAACAATAACAATAAATTAGGAAGCATAATTTATTTACCACACACACACACATATATATATATATATATATATATATATATATATATATATATATATATATATATATATATATATATATATATATATATATATATATATATATATATATATATATATATATATATATATATATATATATATATATATATATATATATATATATATATATATATATATATATATATATATATATATATATATATATATATATATATATATATATATATATAACAAAAATATTTGTGAGGAGAAATTTACAGAGGAAGCCAAATTAATAAAAGGAAGTTGAAGGAAGAGGAGGCTGTTTAGATAGTTTATCCGTTGCTAAAAAAAATACTACAGGGTTAGAGAAATTTGTAGAACAAAAAGACTAATAAAAAAAGTAGGTTGTATATAGCTTATCCAGTTGCTACGAAAAATATTTCAGCGGTAGAGATATGTACGGAAGAAGCCTAATAAATAAAGTGAGGTTGAAAGAAGAGAATAGCGTTTTAGATAGTATAATAAGTAAAAAAAGGTTGTATATTGTTAATCAGTTGCTAAGAAAAAATATTTCAGCGGTAGAGAAGTTTACAGAAGGAAAAGCATAATATATAAAAACAGGTTGAAGGAAGAGGATATATATATATATATATATATATATATATATATATATATATATATATATATATATATATATATATATATATATATATATATATATATATATATAGTTGATCAAGTTCGTAAGGAAAATATTGCAGCAGTAGAGAAATTTATAAAAAATAGCCTATATATATATATATATATATATATATATATATATATATATATATATATATATATATATATATATATATATATATCACCGTACGTAATGTAATCCAGTATAACGAAGATTTATTTTTTTTTTCTTTAGTCCGGCAAATAATTATTAACGATCTCAACACCAAAACCGTTCGCCATGTTTTTTTTAACTTCTTTTAAGAGGAAAACACGAGTAAAAAGAAAACGAAAAGTAAAGAAAAGAAAAAATACAGGAATAGTATGAACGTCCCTTTATTTATTTGGGTTCTTCTGTAAATTTCTCAACCGCTGAAATATTTTTCTTAGCAACTGGATCAACTATATATATATATATATATATATATATATATATATATATATATATATATATATATATATATATATATATATATATATATATATATATATATATATATATATATATATATATATATATATATATATATATATATATATATATATATATATATATATATATATATATATATATATATATATATATATATATATATATATATATATATATATATATATGATTGGCTAACAAAAATATTTGTGAGGTAGATAAATTTACAAAGGAAGACAAATTAATAAAAGGAAGTTGAAGGAAGAGGAGGGCGTTTAGATAGTTTATCAGTTGCTAAAAAAAATACTATAGGGTTAGAGAAATTTGTAGAAGAAAAAAGACGATTAAACAAAAGTAGGTTGTATATAGCTTATCCGGTTGGTAAAAAAAATATTTCAGCGGTAGAGAACTGAAAAAAGCCCTATAAAAAATAGGGAGGTTGAAAGAAGAGAATAGCGTTTTAGATAGTATAATAAGTAAAAGGAGGTTGCTTAGAAAAATATTGCAGCGCTTGAGAAGTTTAAAGAAGAAAAAGCCAAATATATAAAATGAGGTTGAATATATAAGGATATATATATATATATATATATATATATATATATATATATATATATATATATATATATATATATATATATATATATATATATATATATATATATATATATATATATATATATATATATATATATATATATATCACTTTAATTCATCGTTTGTAAATGTAATCCAGTATAACGAAGATTTTTTTTTCTTTAGTCCGGCAAAGAATTATTAACAATCTCAACACCAAAACCGTCCGACATGTTTTTTCTTAACTGTCTTTTAAGAGTAAAACACGAGTAAAACGAAGACGAAAAAGAAAGAAAATAAAAAATACAGAAATAGTATGCACGTCCCCTTATTTATCGGGGTTCTTCTGTAATTTTCTCAACCGCTGAAATATTTTTCTTTGCAACTGGATCAACTATATACAATCTATTTTTATTTATTAGGCTTTTTTTCCGTCAATTTTCTACCGCTGAAATAATTGTCTTAGATACTGGATCAACTACAAATATAGAAATAAACATATATATATAGATATATATATATATATATATATATATATATATATATATATATATATATATATATATAACAATATATATAAAATATTTTTGAGGTAGAGAAATTTACAGAGGAAGCCAAATTAATAAAAGGAAGTTGAAGGAAAAGGAGGGCGTTTAGATAGTTTATCTGTTCCTAAAAAAATACTACAGGGTTAGAGAAATTTGTAGGAGAAAAAAGGCTAATAAACAAAAGTAAGTTGTATATAGTTTATCCAGTTGCTAAGAAAAAATATTTCAGCGGTAGAGAAATGTACGGAAGAAACCTAATAAATAAAGGGAGGTTGAAAGAAGAGAATAGCGGTTTAGATAGTATAATTAGTAAAAGGAGATTGTATATAGTTAATCAATTGCTAAGAAAAATATTGCTGCACTAGAGAAGTTTAATGAAGAAAAATACAAATATATAAAATGACGTTCAATATATATATATATATATATATATATATATATATATATATATATATATATATATATATATATATATATATATATATATATATATATATATATATATATATATATATATATATATATATATATATATATATATATATATATATATATATATATATATATATATATATATATATATATATATATATATATATATATATATATATATATATATATATATATATATAACGGGTTTATTTTTTTTTCTTTAGTCCGGCAGAGAATTATAAACGATCTCAACACAAAACCGTCCGACATGTTTTTTCTTAACTGTATTTTAAGAGTAAAACACGAGTAAAACGAACACGAAAAGAAAGAAAAGAAAAAATACAGGAATACTATGAACATCCTTTATTTATCAGGGTTCTTTGTAAATTTTTCAACTGCTGAAATATTTTTTTAGCAACTGGATCAACTATATACAACCACTTTTTATTTATTAGGCTTTTTTCCGTCAATTTTCTACCGCTGAAATACATGTCTTAGATATATATATATATATATATATATATATATATATATATATATATATATATATATATATATATATATATATATATATATATAATTGGCTAATAACAAAAATATGTGTGAGGTAGAGAAATTTACAGAGGAAGCCAAATTAATAATAGGAAGTTAAAGGAAGAGGAGGGCGTTTAGATATTTTAACAGTTGCTAAAAAAAATACTACAGGGTTAGAGAAATGTGTAGAAGAAAAAAGACTAATAAACAAAAGTAGGTTGTTAAGAAAAAAATATTTCAGCGGTAAAAAAATGTACGGAAAAAGCCTAATTAATAAAGGGAGGTTGAAAGAAGAGAATAGCGTTTTAGATACTATAACAAGTAAAAGGAGGTCATATATAGTTAATCAGTTGCTAAGAAAAATATTGCTGCACTAGAGAAGTTTACAGAAGAAAAATACAAATATATAAAATTACGTTCAATGAAGAGGATAGCGTATATATATATATATATATATATATATATATATATATATATATATATATATATATATATATATATATATATATATATATATATATATATATATATATATATATATATATATATATATATATATATATATATATATATATATATATATATATATATATATATATATATATATATATATATATATATATATATATATATATATATATATCAATTTAAATCACCGTACGTAATGTAATACAGTATAAAGAATATATATATTTGTTTTTTTCTTTAGTACGTCACATAATTATAAACGATCTCAACACCAAAACCGTCCGACATGTTTTTCTTAACAGTCTTTAAGAGTAAAACACGAGTAAAACGAACACGAAAAGGAAAGAAAAGACAAAAATACAGGACTACTATGAACGTCCCTTTATTTCTCATGGTTCTTCTGTAAATTTTTCAAACGCTGAAATCTTTTTTTTAGCAACTGGATAAACTCTATACAACCACTTTTTATTTATTAGGCTTTTTCCGTCAATTTTCTACCGCTGAATATATATATATATATATATATATATATATATATATATATATATATATATATATATATATATATATATATATAGATAGATATATCTAGATATATATATATATATATTTATATATATATTATATATATATATATATATATATATATATATATAATATATATATAAATATATCTATATATATATAATATTTTAACAATTGCAAAAAAAATACTACAGGGTTAGAGAAATGTAGAAGAAAAAAGACTAAAAAAAAAAGTAGGTTGTTAAGAAACAAATATTTCAGCGGTAAAGAAATGTACGGAAGAAGCCTAATAAATAAAGGGAGGTTGAAAGAAGAGAATAGCGTTTTAGATACTATAACAAGTAAAAGGAGGTCATATATAGTTAATCAGTTGCTAAGAAAAATATTGCTCCACTAGAGAAGTTTACAGAAGAAAAATACAAATATATAAAATTACGTTCAATGAAGAGGATAGCGTATATATATATATATATATATATATATATATATATATATATATATATATATATATATATATATATATATATATATATATATATATATATATATATCTATATATATATATATATATATATATATATATATATATATATATATATATATATATATATATATATATATATATATATATATATATATATATATATATATATATATCACTTTAATTCACCGTACGTAATGTAATCCAGTATAACGAAGATTTATTTTTGTTTTTTTCTTTAGTCCGGCAAAGAATTATAAACGATCTCAACACCAAAACCGTCCGACATGTTTTTTCTTAACTGTCTTTTAAGAGTAAAACACGAGTAAAACGAACACGAAAAGGAAAGAAAAGAAAAAAATACAGGAATACTATGAACGTCCCTTTATTTATCAGGGTTCTTCTGTAAATTTTTCAACCGCTGAAATCTTTTTTTTAGCAACTGGATCAACTATATACAACCACTTTTTATTTATTAGGCTTTTTTTCCCTCAATTTTCTACCGCTGAAATATATATCTTAGATACTTGAACAACTATATATATATATATATATATATATATATATATATATATATATATATATATATATATATATATATATATATATATATATATATTTATATATATATATATATAAATATATATATATATAGAGAAATTTATAAGAGGAAGCCAAATTAATAATAGGAAGTTAAAGGAAGAGGAGGGCGTTTAGATATTTTAACAATTGCTAAAAAATACTACAGGGTTAGAGAAATGTGTAGAAGAAAAAGACTAAAAACAAAAGTAGGTTGTTAAGAAACAAATATTTCAGCGGTAAAAGAAATGTACGGAAGAAGCCTAATAAATAAAGGGAGGTTGAAAGAAGAGAATAGCGTTTTAGATACTATAATAAGTAAAAGGAGGTCATATATAGTTAATCAGTTGCTAAGAAAAATATTGCTGCACTAGAAGTTTTCAGAAGAAATATAAATATATATAAATGATGACATTCAATGAAGATATATATATATATATATATATATATATATATATATATATATATATATATATATATATATATATATATATATATATATATATATATATATATATATATATATATATATATATATATATATATATATATATATATATATATATATATATATATATATATATATATATATATATATATATATATATATATATATATATATGTAATCCAGTATAACGAAGATTTATTGTTGTTTTTTTCTTTAGTCCGGCAAAGAATTATAAACGATCTCAACACCAAAACCGTCCGACATGTTTTTTCTTAACTGTCTTTTAAGAGTAAAACACGAGTAAAACGAACACGAAAAGGAAAGAAAATAAAAAAATACAGGAATACTATGAACGTCCCTTTATTTATCAGGGTTCTTCTGTAAATTTTTCAACCGCTGAAATCTTTTTTTTAGCAACTGGATCAACTATATACAACCACTTTTTATTTATTAGGCTTTTTTTCCGTCAATTTTCTACCGCTGAAATATATATGTCTTAGATACTTGATCAACTATATATATATATATATATATATATATATATATATATATATATATATATATATATATATATATATATATATATATATATATAAAAATTGGCCGGGGCTAACAAAAATATGTGTGAGGTAGGGAAATTTACAGAGAAAGCCAAATTAATAATAGGAATTTAAAGTAAGAGGAGGGCGTTTAGATATTTTAACAGTTGCTAAAAAAAATACTACAGGGTTATAGAAATGTGTAGAAGAAAAAAGACTAATAAACAAAAGTAGATTGTTAAGATAAAAATATCTCAGCGGTAAAGACATGTACGGAAGAAGCCTAATAAATAAAGAGAGGTTGAAAGAAGAGAATAGCGTTTTAGATACTTTAACAAGTAAAAGGAGGTCATATATAGTTAATCAGTTGCTAAGAAAAATATTGCTGCACTAGAGAAGTTTACAGAAGAAAAATACAAATATATAAAATGACGTTCAATGAAGAGGATAGCATATATATATATATATATATATATATATATATATATATATATATATATATATATATATATATATATATATATATATATATATATATATATATTAAGGAAAATATTGCAACACTAGAGAAATTTATAAAAGAAATAGCCTATTATATATATATATATATATATATATATATATATATATATATATATATATATATATATATATATATATATATATATATATATATATATATATAATTCACTGTACGTAATGTAATCCAGTATAACGAAGATTTATTTTGTTTTTTCTTTAGTCCGGCAAAGAATTATAAACGATCTCAACACCAAAACCGTCCGACATGTTTTTTCTTAACTGTCTTTTAATAGTAAAACACGAGTAAAACGAACACGAAAAGGAAAGAAAAGAAAAAAATACAGGAATACTATGAACGTCCCTTTATTTATCAGGGTTCTTCTGTAAATTTTTCAACCGCTGAAATCTTTTTTTTAGCAACTGGATCAACTATATACAACCACTTTTTATTTATTAGGCTTTTTTTCCCTCAATTTTCTACCGCTGAAATATATGTCTTAGATACTTGATCAACTATATATATATATATATATATATATATATATATATATATATATATATATATATATATATATATATATATATATATATATATATATATATAAAATTGGCCGGGACTAACAAAAATATGTATGAGGTAGAGAAATTTACAGATGAAGCCAAATTAATAATAGGAAGTTAAAGGAAGAGGAGGGCGTTTAGATATTTTAACAGTTGCTAAAAAAAATACTACAGGGTTAGAGAAATGTGTAGAAGAAAAAAGACTAATAAACAAAAGTAGGTTGTTAAGAAAAAAATATTTCAGCGGTAAAGAAATGTACGGAAGAATCCTAATTAATAAATGGAGGTTGAAAGAAGAGAATAGCGTTTTAGATACTATAACAAGTAAAAGGAGGTCATATATAGTTAATCAGTTGCTAAGAAAAATATTGCTGCACTAGAGAAGTTTACAGAAGAAAAATACAAATATATAAAATGATGTTCAATGAAGAGGATAGCGTATATATATATATATATATATATATATATATATATATATATATATATATATATATATATATATATATATATATATATATATATATATATATATATATATATATATATATATATATATATATATATATATATATATATATATATATATATATATATATATATATATATATATATATATATATATATATATATATATATATATATATATATATAATTCACCGTACGTAATGTAATCCAGTATAACGAAGATTTATTTTTGTTTTTTTCTTTAGTCCGGCAAAGAATTATAAACGATCTCAACACCAAAACCGTCCGACATGTTTTTTCTTAACTGTCTTTTAAGAGTAAAACACGAGTAAAACGAACACGAAAAGGAAAGAAAAGAAAAAAATACAGGAATACTATGAACGTCCCTTTATTTATCAGGGTTCTTCTGTAAATTTTTCAACCGCTGAAATCTTTTTTTTAGCAACTGGATCAACTATATACAACCACTTTTTATTTATTAGGCTTTTTTTCCGTCAATTTTCTACCGCTGAAATATATGTCTTAGATACTTCATCAACTATATATATATATATATATATATATATATATATATATATATATATATATATATATATATATATATATATATATATATATATATATATATATATATATATATATATATATATATATATATATATATATATATATATAAATTGGGGCTAACAAAAATATGTGTGAGGTAGAGAAATTTACAGAGAAAGCCAAATTAATAATAGGAATTTAAAGTAAGAGGAGGGCGTTTAGATATTTTAACAGTTGCCAAAAAATACTACAGGGTTATAGAAATGTGTAGAAGAAAAATGACTAATAAACAAAAGTAGATTGTTAAGAACAAAATATCTCAGCGGTAAAGAAATGTACGGAGGAAGCCTAAGAAATAAAGGCAGGTTGAAAGAAGAGAATAGCGTTTTAGATACTATAACAAGTAAAAGGAGGTCATATATAGTTAATCAGTTGCTAAGAAAAATATTGCTCCACTAGAGAAGTTTACAGAAGAAAAATACAAATATATAAAATTACGTTCAATGAAGTATATATATATATATATATATATAGATATATATATATATATATATATATATATATATATATATATATATATATATATATATATATATATATAGTTGAACAAGTTGGTAAGGAAAATATTGCAACACTAGAGAAATTTATAAAAGAAATAGCGTATTATATATATATATATATATATATATATATATATATATATATATATATATATATATATATATATATATATATATATATATATATATCAATATAATTCACCGTACGTAATGTAATCCAGTATAACGAAGATTTATTTTTGTTTTTTTCTTTAGTCCGGCAAAGAATTATAAACGATATCAACACCAAAACCGTCCGACATGTTTTTTCTTAACTGTCTTTTAAGAGTAAAACACGAGTAAAACGAACACGAAAAGGAAAGAAAAGAAAAAAATAAAGGAATACTATGAACGTCCCTTTATTTATCAGGGTTCTTCTGTAAATTTTTCAACCGCTGAAATCTTTTTTTTAGCAACTGGATCAACTATATACAACCACTTTTTATTTATTAGGCTTTTTTTCCGTCAATTTTCTACCGCTGAAATATTAGTCTTAGATACTTGATCAACTATATATATATATATATATATATATATATATATATATATATATATATATATATATATATATATATATATATATATATAATTGGCCAGCTAACAAAAATATGTATGAGGTAGAAATTTACAGAGGAAGCCAAATTAATAATAGGAAGTTAAAGGAAGAGGAGAGCGTTTAGATATTTTAACAGTTGCTAAAAAAATACTACAGGGTTAGAGAAATGTGTAGAAGAAAAAAGACTAATAAACAAAAGTAGGTTGTTAAGAAAAAAATATTTCAGCGGTAAAGAAATGTACGGAAGAAGCCTAATAAATAAAGGGAGGTTGAAAGAAGAGAATAGCGTTTTAGATACTATAATAAGTAAAAGGAGGTCATATATAGTTAATCAGTTGCTAAGAAAAATATTGCTGCACTAGAGAAGTTTACAGAAGAAAAATACAAATATATAAAATGACATTAAATGAAGAGGATAGCGTATATATATATATATATATATATATATATATATATATATATATATATATATATATATATATATATATATATATATATATATATATATATATATATATATATATATATATATATATATATATATATATAGTAAGGAAAATATTACAACACTAGAGAAATTTATAAAAGAAATAGCCTATATATATATATATATATATATATATATATATATATATATATATATATATATATATATATATATATATATATATATATATATATATATATATATATATATAATTCACTGTACGTAATGTAATCCAGTATAACGAAGATTTATTTTGTTTTTTCTTTAGTCCGGCAAAGAATTATAAACGATCTCAACACCAAAACCGTCCGACATGTTTTTTCTTAACTGTCTTTTAAGAGTAAAACACGAGTAAAACGAACACGAAAAGGACAGAACAGAAAAAACTACAGGAATACTATGAACGTCCCTTTATTTATCAGGGTTCTTCTGTAAATTTTAAACCGCTGAAATCTTTTTTTAGCAACTGGATCAACTATATACAACCACTTTTTATTTATTAGGCTTTTTTCCGTCAATTTTCTACCGCTGAAATATATGTCTTAGATACTACATCAATTATATATATATATATATATATATATATAAAAATATATATATATATATATATATATATATATATATAAATATATATATATATATATATATATATATATATATATATATATATATATATATATATAAAATTGGCCGGGGCTAACAAAAATATGTGTGAGGTAGAGAAATTTACAGAGAAAGCCAAATTAATAATAGGAATTTAAAGTAAGAGGAGGGCGTTTAGATATTTTAACAGTTGCTAAAAAAAATACTACAGGGTTAGAGAAATGTGTAGAAGAAAAAAGACTAATAAACAAAAGTAGATTGTTAAGAAAAAAATATCTCAGCGGTAAAGAAATGTACGGAAGAAGCCTAATAAATAAAGGCAGGTTGAAAGAAGAGAATAGCGTTTTAGACACTATAACAAGTAAAAGGAGGTCATATATAGTTAATCAGTTGCTAAGAAAAATATTGCTGCACTAGAGAAGTTTACAGAAGAAAAATACAAATATATAAAATGACGTTCAATGAAGAGGATAGCGTATATATATAGATCTATATCTATATATATATATATATATATATATATATATATAGATATATATATAGATATATATATATATATATAGTTGAACAAGGTTGTAAGGAATTGATTGCAACACTAGAGAAATTTATAAAAGAAATATATATATATATATATATATATATATATATATATATATATATATATATATATATATATATATATATATATATATATATATATATATATATATATATATATATATATATATATATATATATATATATATATATATATATATATATATATATATATATATATATATATATATATATATCTATAATATAATGTAATCCAGTATAACGAAGATTTATTTTTGTTTTTTTCTTTAGTCCGGCAAAGAATTATAAACGATCTCAACACCAAAACCGTCCGACATGTTTTTTCTTAACTGTCTTTTAAGAGTAAAACACGAGTAAAACGAACACGAAAAGGAAAGAAAAGAAAAAAATACAGGAATACTATGAACGTCCCTTTATTTATCAGGGTTCTTCTGTAAATTTTTCAACCGCTGAAATCTTTTTTTTAGCAACTGGATCAACTATATACAACCACTTTTTATTTATTAGGCTTTTTTTCCGTCAATTTTCTACCGCTGAAATATTAGTCTTAGATACTTGATCAACTGTGTATATATATATATATATATATATATATATATATATATATATATATATATATATATATATATATATATATATATATATATATATATATATATATATATATATATATATATATATATATATACATATATATATAATTGGCCGGGGCTAACAAAAATATGTATGAGGTAGAGAAATTTACAGAGGAAGCCAAATTAATAATAGGAAGTTAAAGGAAGAGGAGAGCGTTTAGATATTTTAACAGTTGCTAAAAAAATACTACAGGGTTAGAAATGTGTAGAAGAAAAAGACTAATAAACAAAAGTAGGTTGTTAAGAAAAAATATTTCAGCGGTAAAGAAATGTACGGAAGAAGCCTAATAAATAAAGTGAGGTTGAAAGAAGAGAATAGCGTTTTAGATACTATAATAAGTAAAAGGAGGTCATATATAGTTAATCCGTTGCTAAGAAAAATATTGCACTAGAAGTTTACAGAAGAAAAATACAAATATATAAAATGACGTTCAATGAAGATATATATATATATATATATATATATATATATATATATATATATATATATATATATATATATATATATATATATATATATATATATATATATATATATATATATATATATATATATATATATATATATATATATATATATATATATATATATATATATATATATATATATATATGTATAGTTGAACAAGTTGGTAAGTAAAATATTACAACACTAGAGAAATTTATAAAAGACATAGCCTATTATATATAAGGAGTATATATATATATATATATATATATATATATATATATATATATATATATATATATATATATATATATATATATATATATATATATATATATATAAAATTGGCCGGGACTAACAAAAATATGTATGAGGTAGAGAAATTTACAGATGAAGCCAAATTAATAATAGGAAGTTAAAGGAAGAGGAGGGCGTTTAGATATTTTAACAGTTGCTAAAAAAAATACTACAGGGTTAGAGAAATGTGTAGAAGAAAAAGGCTAAAAAACAAAAGTAGGTTGTTAAGAAAAAAATATTTCAGCGGTAAAGAAATGTACGGAAGAATCCTAATTAATAAATGGAGGTTGAAAGAAGAGAATAGCGTTTTAGATACTATAACAAGTAAAAGGAGGTCATATATAGTTAATCAGTTGCTAAGAAAAATATTGCTGCACTAGAGAAGTTTACAGAAGAAAAATACAAATATATAAAATTACTTTCAATCAAGATTAGACAGTATATATATATATATATATATATATATATATATATATATATATATATCTATATATATATATATATATATATATATATATAGTTGGTATGGTTGGTAACACTAGATAAATTTATAAAAGAAATAGCTTATATATATATATATATATATATATATATATATATATATATATATATATATATATATATATATATAGATATATATATATATATATATATATATATATATATATATATATCACTTAATTCACCACGTAATGTAATCCAGTATAACGAAGATTTATTTTTGCTTTTTTCTTTAGTCCGGCAAAGAATTATAAACGATCTCAACACCAAAACCGTCCGACATGTTTTTCTTAACTGTCTTTTAGAGTAAAACACGAGTAAAACGAACACGAAAAGGAAAGAAAATAAAAAAATACAGGAATACTATGAACGTCCCTTTATTTATCAGGGTTCTTCTGTAAATTTTTCAACCGCTGAAATCTTTTTTTTAGCAACTGGATCAACTATATACAACCACTTTTTATTTATTAGGATTTTTTCCGTCAATTTTCTACCGCTGAAATATATGTCTTAGATATATATATATATATATATATATATATATATATATATATATATATATATATATATATATATATATATATATATATATATATATATATATATATATATATATATATATATATATATATATATATATATATATATATATATATATATATTGGCTAACAAAAATATGTGTGAGGTAGAGAAATTTACAGAGAAAGCCAAATTAATAATAGGAAGTTAAAGTAAGAGGAGGGCGTTTAGATATTTTAACAGTTGCTAAAAAAAATACTACAGGGTTAGAGAAATGTGTAGAAGAAAAAAGACTAATAAACAAAAGTAGATTGTTAAGAAAAAAATATCTCAGCGGTAAAGAAATGTACGGAAGAAGCCTAATAAATAAAGGGAGGTTGAAAGAAGAGAATAGCGTTTTAGATACTATAACAAGTAAAAGGAGGTCATATATAGTTAATCAGGTGCTAAGAAAAATATTGCTGCACTGGAGAAGTATACAGAAGAAAAATACAAATATATAAAATGACGTTCAATGAAGAGGATAGCGTATATATATATATATATATATATATATATATATATATATATATATATATATATATATATATATATATATAGTTGAATGTTGGTATAAAATATTGCAACACTAGAGAAATTTATAAAAAATATATTATATATATATATATATATATATATATATATATATATATATATATATATATATATATATATATATATATATATATATATATATAAATATATATATATATATATATCTATATATATATATATCACGTGAACTCAACGAACGTAATGTAATCCAGTATAACGAAGATTTATTTTTGTTTGTTTCTTTAGTCCGGCAAAGAATTATAAACGATCTCAACACCAAAACCGTCCGACATGTTTTTTCTTAACTGTCTTTTAAGAGTAAAACACGAGTAAAACGAACACGAAAAGGAAAGAAAAGAAAAAAATACAGGAATACTATGAACGTCCCTTTATTTATCAGGGTTCTTCTGTAAATTTTTCAACCGCTGAAATCTTTTTTTTAGCAACTGGATCAACTATATACAACCACTTTTTATTTATTAGGCTTTTTTTCCGTCAATTTTCTAATGCTGAAATATATGTCTTAGATACTTGATCAACTATATATATATATATATATATATATATATATATATATATATATATATATATATATATATATATATATATATATACATATATATATATATAATTGGCCGGGGCTAACAAAAATATGTATGAGGTAGAGAAATTTACAGAGGAAGCCAAATTAATAATAGGAAGTTAAAGGAAGAGGAGAGCGTTTAGATATTTTAACAGTTGCTAAAAAAATACTACAGGGTTAGAGAAATGTGTAGAAGAAAAAAGACTAATAAACAAAAGTAGGTTGTTAAGAAAAAAATATTTCAGCGGTAAAGAAATGTACGGAAGAAGCCTAATAAATAAAGGGAGGTTGAAAGAAGAGAATAGCGTTTTAGATACTATAATAAGTAAAAGGAGGTCATATATAGTTAATCAGTTGCTAAGAAAAATATTGCTGCACTAGAGAAGTTTACAGAAGAAAAATACAAATATATAAAATGACGTTCAATGAAGAGGATAGCGTATATATATATATATATATATATATATATATATATATATATATATATATATATATATATATATATATATATATATATATATATATATATATATAGTTGAACAAGTCGGTAAGGAAAATATTGCAACACTAGAGAAATTTATAAAAGAAATAGCGTATTATATATAAGGAGGTTGAAGGAAGAGGATAGCGTGTATATATATATATATATATATATATATATATATATATATATATATATATATATATATATATATATATATATCACTTTAATTCACCGTAGGTAATGTAATCCAGTATAACGAAGATTTATTTTTGTTTTTTTCTTTAGTCCGGCAAAGAATTATAAACGATCTCAACACCAAAACCGTCCGACATGTTTTTTCTTAACTGTCTTTTAAGAGTAAAACACGAGTAAAACGAACACGAAAAGGAAAGAAAAGAAAAAAATACAGGAATACTATGAACATCCCTTTATTTATCAGGGTTCTTCTGTAAATTTCTCAACCGCTGAAATCTTTTTTTTAGCAACTGGATCAACTATATACAACCACTTTTTATTTATTAGGCTTTTTTTCCGTCAATTTTCTACCGCTGAAATATGTCTTAGATACATGATCAACTATATATATATATATATATATATATATATATATATATATATATATATATATATATATATATATATATAAAATTGGCCGGGGCTAACAAAAATATGTATGAGGTAGAGAAATTTACAGAGGAAGCCAAATTAATAATAGGAAGTTAAAGGAAGAGGAGGGCGTTTAGATATTTTAACAGTTGCTAAAAAAAATACTACAGGGTTAGAGAAATGTGTAGAAGAAAAAAGACTAAAAAACAAAAGTAGGTTGTTAAGAAAAAAATATTTCAGCGGTAAAGAAATGTACGGAAGAAGCCTAATAAATAAAGGGAGGTTGAAAGAAGAGAATAGCGTTTTAGATACTATAACAAGTAAAAGGAGGTCATATATAGTTAATCAGTTGCTAAGAAAAATATTGCTGCACTAGAGAAGTTTACAGAAGAAAAATACAAATATATAAAATGACGTTCAATGAAGAGGATAGCGTATATATATATATATATATATATATATATATATATATATATATATATATATATATATATATATATATATATAGTTGAACAAGTTGGTAAGGAAAATATTGCAACACTAGAGAAATTTATAAAAGAAATATATATATATATATATATATATATATATATATATATATATATATATATATATATATATATATATATATATATATATATATATATATATATATATATATATATATATATATATCACTGTACGTAATGTAATCCAGTATAACGAAGATTTATTTTTTGTTTTTCTTTAGTCCGGCAAAGAATTATAAACGATCTCAACACCAAAACTGTCTGACATGTTTTTTTAACTGTCTTTTAAGAGTAAAACACGAGTAAAACGAACACGAAAAGGAAAGAAAAGAAAAATACAGGAATACTATGAACGTCCCTTTATTTATCAGGGTTCTTCTGTAAATTTTCAACCGCTGAAAATTTTTTTTAGCAACTTGATCAACTATATACAACCACTTTTATTTATTAGGCTTTTTTCCGTCAATTTTTTACCGCTGAAATATATGTCTTAGATACTTGATCAACTATATATATATATATATATATATATATATATATATATATATATATATATATATATATATATATATATATATCTATATATCTATATATATATAAAAGGCCGGGGCTAACAAAAATATGTGTGAGGTAGAGAAATTTACAGAGGAAGCCAAATTATTAATAGGAAGTTATAGGAAGAGGAGGGCGTTTAGATATTTTAACAGTTGCTAAAAAAATACTAAAGGGTTAGAGAAATGTGTAGAAGTAAAAAGTCTAATAAACAAAAGTAGGTTGTTAAGAAAAAAATATTTCAGAGGTGAAGAAATGTGCGGAAGAAGCCTAATAAATAAAGGGAGGTTCAAAGAAGAGAATAGCGTTTTAGATACTATAACAAGTAAAAGGAGGTCATATAGTTAACCAGTTGCTAAGAAAAATATTGCTGCACTAGAGAAGTTTACAGAAGAAAAATACAAATATATAAAATAACGTTCAATGAAGAGGATATATATATATATATATATATATATATATATATATATATATATATATATATATATATATATATATATATATATATATATATATATATATATATATATATATATATATATATATATATATATATATATATATATATATATATATATATATATATATATCCAAAAGAATGTAATGTAATCCAGTATACCGAAGATTTATTTTTGCTTTCTTTAGTCCGGCAAAGAATTATTAACGATCTCAACACCAAAAGTCCGAATTTTTTCTTAACTTTGTTTTTAAAAAACACAAAACAAACAACACGACGAAAGAAAAAGAAAATATACAGGAATCGTATGCACGTCCCATTATTTATCAGGGTTCTTCTGGAAATTTCTCAACCGCTGAAATATATATATGTATATATATATATATATATATATATATATATATATATATATATATATATATATATATATATATATATATATATATATATATATATATAATTGGCCCAGTGGCTAACAAAAATATTGGTGAGGTAGAGAAATTTACAGAGGAAGCCAAATTAATAAAAGGAAGTTGAAGGAAGAGGGGGGTGTTTAGATAGTTTATGAGTTGCTAAAAAAACACTTCCGTGTTAGAGAAATTTGTAGAATAAAAAAAGATTAATAAACAAAAGTAGATTGTATATAGTTTATCTAGTAGCTACGAAAAAAATATTTCAGCGGTAGAGAAATGTACGGAAGAATCCTAATAAATAAAGGGAGGTTGAAAGAAGAGAATAGCGTTGTAGTTAGTATAATAAATAAAAGAAGGTTGTATATAGCTAATCAGTTGCTAAGAAAAATATTGCAGCGCTAGTGAAGTTTACAGAAGAAAAACCCAAATATATAAAATGAGGTTGTAAGAAGAGGATAGCGTATAAATAAATATGGCGTCAGGTTGGCTGCTTAAATGCAACCTCTGGCGTGAACTCTTCAGCTTATCAGGTGGCATGGTTGGTATGCGCCTTGATTTCTATTTAGAAGAAACGGTTCGATTCTTCCTGCACAAGTGGTTTGTTGAGATGTTTTTTTCGGTTAAAGACAGTTCCTTGATATATATATACCACTGGCGTTGTATCGTATCGATTGATTAAAATTCTTCCGACTGCCCTGAGCGTGAGCAGCGGGACTTTCATTCTTTCTAAAGAGGGTGGGGTAGAGGGTGGTGGTTGGAATGCAAACAACTTGGTATGCGCCAAGCTTTACAGGTCAGGTAAGTGCTCATGTTATGATTGATTTTCGAAAAGTATATATATATATATATATATATATATATATATATATATATATATATATATATATATATATATATATATATATATATATATATATATATATATATATATATATATATATATATATATATATATATATATATATATATATATATATATATATATATATATATATATATATATATATATATATATATATATATCTAGATATATATATCTATATATATAATTCACCGTACGTAATGTAGTCTAGTATAACGAAGGTTTATTTTTGTTTTTTTCTTTAGTCTGGCAAAAAATTATTAACGATCTCAACACCAAAACCGTCCGACATGTTTTTTCTTAACTGTCTTTTAAGAGTAAAACACGAATAAAACGAAGACGAAAACGAAAGAAAAGAAAAAATACAGGAATAGTATGCACGTCCCTTTATTTATCAGGGTTCTTCTGTAAATTTCTCAACCGCTGAAATATTTTTCTTAGGAACTGGATCAACTATATACAACCTCTTTTTTAATGACTAGGCCTTTCTTCCGTTAATTTTCTACCGCTGAAATATTTGTCTTAGATACTGAATCAACTATATATATATATATATATATATATATATATATATATATATATATATATATATATATATATATATATATATATATATATATATGTATATATATATATATATAAATATATATATATAAAAATATTTGTCAGGTAGAGAAATTTACAGAGGAACCCAAATTAATAAAAGGAAGTTGAAGGAAGAGGAGGGCATTTAGATAGTTTTTCAGTTGCTAAAAAAAATACTAAAGGATTTGAGAAATTTGTAGAAGAAAAAAGACTAATAAACAAAAGTAGGTTGTATATAGTTTATCTAGTAGCTACGAAAAAATATTTCAACTGTAGAGAAATGAACGGAAGAATCCTAATAAATAAAGGGAGGTTGAAATAAGAGAATAGCTTTTTAGATAGTATAATAAGTAAAAGGAGGTTGTATATAGTTAATCAGTTGCTAAGAAAAATATTGCAGCGCTTGAGAAGTTTACAGAAGAAAAAGCCAAATATGTAAAATGAGATAGAAGGAAGAGGATAGCGAATGTGTGTGTGTATATATATATATATATATATATATATATATATATATATATATATATATATATATATATATATATATATATAGTTGATCAAGTTGGTAAGGAAAATTTTGCAGCAGTTGAGAAATTTATAGAAGAAATTGCCTATTATATATAAGGAGGTTGAAGGAAGAGGATAGTGTGTGTATATATATATATATCTATATATATATATATATATATATATATATATATATATATTTATATATATATATATATATATATATATATATATATATAGATATAGATATATCACTTTAATTCACCGTACGTAATGTAATCGAGTATAACGAAGATTTATTTTTGTTTTTTTCTTTAGTCCGGCAAAGAATTATTAACGATCTCAACACCAAAACTGTCCGACATGTTTTTTCTTAACTATCTTTTAAGCGTAAAACACTAGTAAAACGAAGACGGAAAGGAAAGAAAAGAAAAAATGCAGGAATAGTATCAGGGTTCTTCTGTAAATTTCTCAATCGCTGAAATATTTTTCTTAGCAAATAGATCAACTATATGCAACCTCTTGTTATTTATTAGGTTTTTTTTCCCTTCAATTTTCTACCGCTGGAATGTTTGTCTTAGATACTGGATCAACTATATATATATATATATATATATATATATATATATATATATATATATATATATATATATATATATATATATATATATATATAATTGGCCCAGTGGCTAACAAATATATTTGTGAGGTCGAGAAATTTACATAGGAAGCTAAATAAGGAAAAGGAAGTTAAAGGAAGAGGAGAGCGTTTAGATAGTTTATCATTTGCTAAAAAAAAATACTACAGGGTTAGAGAAATTTGTAGAAGAAAAATGACTAATAAACAAATGTAGGTTGTATATAGTTTATCCAGTTGCTAAGAAAAAAATATTTCAGCGGTAGAGAAATGTACGGAAGAATCCTAATAAATAAAGGGAGGTTGAAAGAAGAGAATAGCTTTTTAGATAGAATAATAAGTAAAAGGAGGTTGTATATAGTTAATCAGTTGCTAAGAAAACTATTGCAGCGCTAGAGAAGTTTACGGTAGAAAAAGCCAAATATATAAAATGAGGTTGAAGGAAGAGGATATATCTATATATATATATATATATATATATATATATATATATATATATATATATATATATATATATATATATATATATAGTTGATCAAGTTGGTAAGGAAAATATTGCAGCAGTAGAGAAATTTACAGAAGAAATAGCCTAATATATAAAAGGAGGTTGAAGGAAGAGGATAGCGTATATATATATATATATATATATATATATATATATATATATATATATATATATATATATATATATATATATATATAGTTAATCAAGTTCGTTAGGAAAATATTGCAGCAGTAGAGAAATTTATAGAAAAAATAGCCTATTATATATAAGGAGGTTAAAGAAAGAGGATAGCGTATATATATATATATATATATATATATATATATATATATATATATATATATATATATATATATATATATATATATATATATATATATATATATATATATCACTTTAATTCACCGTACGTAATGTAATCCAGTATAACGAAGATTTATTTTTGTTTTTTTCTTTAGTCCGGCAAAGAATTATTAACGATCTCAACACCAAGACCGTCCGACATATTTTTTCTTAACTGTCTTTAAGAGTAAAACACCTGTAAAACGAAGACGAAAAGGAAGGATAAGAAAAAATACAGGAATTGTATCAGGGTTCTTCTGTAAATTTCTCAACCGCTGAAATATTTTTCTTAGCAACTGGATCAACTATATACAACCTCTTGTTATTTATTATGTTTTTTTTTCCCTTCAATATTTGTCTTATATATATATATATATATATATATATATATATATATATATATATATATATATATATATATATATATATATATATATATATATATATATATATATTAATTGGCCCAGTGGCTAACAAAAATATTTGTGAGGTAGAGAAATTTACAGAGGAAGCCAAATTAAGAAAAGGAAGTTGAAGGAAGAGGAGGGGGTTTAGATAGTTTATCATTTGCACAAAAAAATACTACAGGGTTAGAGAAATTTGTAGAAGAAAAAAGACTAATAAACAAATGTAGGTTGTATATAGTTTATCCAGTTGCTACGAAAAAATATTTCAGCGGTAGAGAAATGTACGGAAGAAGCCTAATAAATAAAGGGAGGTTGAAAGAAGAGAATAGCTTTTTAGATAGAATAATAAGTAAAAGGAGGTTGTATATAGTTAATCAGTTGCTAAGAAAAATATTGCAGCGCTAGATAAGTTTACAGAAGAAAAACAAAATATATAAAATGAGTTTGACGGCAGAGGAGAGCGTGTATATATATATATATATATATATATATATATATATATATATATATATATATATATATATATATATATATATATATATATATATATATATATATATATATATATATATATATATATATATATATATATATATATATATATATATATATATATATATATATATATATATATATATATATATATATATATATACTTGATCAAGTTCGTAAGGAAAATATTGGAGCAGTAGAGAAATTTACAGAAGAAATAGCCTAATGTATAAAAGGAGGTCGAAGGAATAGGATAGCGTGTGTATATATATATATATATATATATATATATATATATATATATATATATATATATATATATATATATATATATATATATATATATATATCACTTTAATTCACCGTACGTAATGTAATCCAGTATAAGGAGGATTTATTTTTGTCTTTTTCTTTAGTCTGGCAAAGAATTATTAACGATCTCAACAGCAGCACCGTCCGACATATTTTTTCTTAACTGTCTTTTAAGAGTAAAACACGAGTAAAACGAAGACGAAAAGGAATTAAAGAAAAAATACAGGAATAGTATCAACGTCCCTTTGTTTATAAGGGTTCTTCTGTAATTTTCTCAACCGCTGAAATATTTTTCTTAGCAACTGGGTCAACTATATACAACCTCTTTTTATTTAATAGGCTTTTTTCCGTCAATTTTCTACCTCTGAAATATTTCTCTTAGATACTTGATCTACTATATATATATATATATATATATATATATATATATATATATATATATATATATATATATATATATATATATATATATATATATATATATATATATATATATATATATATAAAAAGAATATTTAGGTAAAGAAATTTACAGAGAAAAAAAAATATATATAAAAAAATATATATAGATATATATATATATATATATATATATATATATATATATATATATATATATATATATATATATATATATATATATATATATCCAGTTGCTAAGAAAAAAATATTTCAGCGGTAGAGAAATGTACGGAAGAAGCCTAATAAATAAAGGGAGGTTGAAAGAAGAGAATAGCGTTTTAGATAATATA